>NW_026338879.1:0-369 GCF_001194135.2 Octopus bimaculoides | reverse complement strand
ATCTTCTCTTCAGGGAAATTCATAAGAACCAACTTAACCGTAAGACATTAATACCGAATGTGACAACTGCTAGTAGACAAGATTGCTACATATCTTAGTTTATTAGATATGTAGCAATCTTGTCTCCTAGCAGTTGTCACATTCGGTATTAATGTCTTATGGTTAAGTTGGTTCTTATGAATTTCCCTGAAGAGAAGATTACATCATTATCAACATCACTCATTCCTTTGGAATGTACCAATTGTAAATCTTCGAAACATATGTCGGAAAGAAAGGAAATCATTTAACACATGCGTATAACTACATTTATTATATTTACTCAAAATACCTCAATCTAACAGGGAGTTTCTACCTCGTAAACAGGAGTCA
>NW_026338878.1:0-308 GCF_001194135.2 Octopus bimaculoides | reverse complement strand
TATTTCTAAACACCCTTACCTATTGGGCCATCAAAGCAATTTATGGGTTTTTAATTTCTCAATCTTCCTTGTCTTCCTTTTATTCTTTTAATGGTTTCAGTGATTGTGTTGTAGCAATGCTGGAAATTGCCCCTTGGTGGGTTTAGTTGATTCTGTTGCATGTAGACTTCTGTAGTGGTTGTTTGTTGATGCTTGTGGAGAATGAAAATGTCTTTCCAGGGCTCATGAACACTCATGAACAATTAACAAACTAAGCTTTACTCACCACATGCACACACAAACATATATAAATATAGATATATAAACAC
>NW_026338877.1:1800-2627 GCF_001194135.2 Octopus bimaculoides | reverse complement strand
GTGTAGTGGTTAGCGATCTATCATGGCGAATGCCGGACAGAGGGGTCACATAGGAAAGCTAGGAAGGAGAGATAATAAAGTGGGAGTGAAGAAAAGAGAGAAGGAGGGTAGGAGTGAAGAGAAGAAGCAGGAGTCGGAGCGAGAAGAAGTGGGTGGGAAGAAGTAGGTGTGAGAGGGAGAGAGGAGAGGGGAGGAGGTTAGATGAAGAAGGGAGGAGAGTTGAGCCCATGTGACGCAAAGGAGTGAAGAGAGAAGATTAATCCCTGTTCACTGCGCAAACGGGAGTCCGGATGACCCCTGTGCAAAGACAATCCGAACACAGACAGGAGTTGCAAAGAGTGACTGGTAGAGCGGAAATGGCGCGAGACCGGAGTGTCATTGCCGAGTCGGATGTCTAGGAGGTGTTCCGCGAACCGGTCAGTCAAGCGGCGTCCCGTTTGCCCGAAGTATAGAGAAGGGTAGAGAGAGAGAGAGAGAGAGCAGATGACATTGGTAGAAGTGTAGGTGAAGGAGTCAGTGATGTGATAGGGTGATAATGGGTGCCGGTGAGGAGGGTGGTGTTGGAGAGGTAAGAGCAAGTGCGGCAGCGTGTTTAGGCATAAGCGAACTTTAGGTTTGTTAAAATGTTTGCAACGCAAATTTACAGCAGTTACCGTAGAGAAAAATTTTCTCTCTCTCACTCCCCCTCCTCTCTCTCTCTCTCTTTCTCTCTTTCTTTCTCCCTCTGTGTGCGTGTGTATATATATATACATACATACATACATACATATATACATACATACATATATACATACATACATACATACATACATATATATATATATATA
>NW_026338877.1:0-263 GCF_001194135.2 Octopus bimaculoides | reverse complement strand
ACACACACACACACACACACACACACACACACACACACACACACACACACACACACACACACACATACATATATATATATATATGTACATATATATATTAATATTTAATGCCAAACTAACGTGGCAGTCCATAGAAATAGGACGAATGCTGCTGTTGATTAGCCCCGAGAAGCGATCGCCTCTAACTAGTTATATGACGCACGAACCTACGTCTATATATATGTATGTAGGTATGTATATATATGTATGTATGTATGTATATA
>NW_026338876.1:0-2050 GCF_001194135.2 Octopus bimaculoides | reverse complement strand
TGTGTGTGTGTGTGTATGTGTGTGTGTGTTTGTATGTCTGTTTGTCCCCCACCACGGCTTGACAACCGGCGCTGATGTGATTATGTCCCCGTAACTTAGCGGTTCGGCACAAGAAATCCGATAAAATAAGTACTGGGTTTAAAAAGGTCGATTTGTTCGAACAGAATGTTTAGCCTCATTTGTTCCGATTTTCATGTTCTGAGTTCAATTTTTTACCGATGGCGACTTTCGTTTTCATCCTTTCAAAGTCGATAAAATGGTAAAAACCTTAGAGCTGAACAGCAGAAGGTCTTCAGAGAAGAAACCCCGCCACTCAGGTAAGTCTTTTAGCCCTTAACTTCTTACACTCAAAGAGGGCTGGGCTTAATTTTGGTTATGACACCTCGATGTCTTCTACTGATACATTTCAGCCATCTGGACAT
Organism: Octopus bimaculoides; assembly: GCF_001194135.2. Classification (NCBI taxonomy): domain Eukaryota; kingdom Metazoa; phylum Mollusca; class Cephalopoda; order Octopoda; family Octopodidae; genus Octopus; species Octopus bimaculoides. The sequence goes on along the minus strand of NW_026338876.1, from coordinate 1,628 downwards.
CGGAGATTTGTTGTACATTTAAACTGCGCCGATGGAAAAACAGGGTTAATTTTTTTCCTTAGTTACGAAACACTTTTTACAAGAAACTACATCTCAGATAACCCCTTCCTGAAAAAGATCTAGAACAAGTATATCTACACAAATAAATACACATCCACCTAGATCAAACTATAAACATCCAAAAGAACACAAACACACAAAACTGACTTCTCACCTGGATGTAAACCATTCTCAATCTAGTAAAAGGGCAACTCACTAATAAGAAATCCTAGAAGAAACCAACCTAGGGTTAAAAGTATTTTTTTCTCTGTCAGCAACTAGAAACGTCCAAACGACTTCCTCTATCCCTCAACGAAGAAACTCAACCTACGGATTCTAAACCTATTTACCCAGACAGCACAACCAACTCCTCAACATCCCAAACATAATTAACCACTCCAACATTTTATTCCAACAAAGAAACCCGAATTACGTACTTTACCTAGTTTACTTTGCACAATTTACCGAGACAGCAACACCAACCTCCTAGTAATCCCAGTATAAGAAATAATAATAAAAATACTGATATAATTAATAACAAAAATAATATTGATAACTTCTACCAACCAAATTACAGTGAACATTTTTTTAGACCGAGTGGAGAGAAACAGGGACACATGTTAGGACAAAACTTACTGGAGAAACCCAAAGCAATAAATTTATCAATGAAAGCTCTCTCTCTAACAAAAATCAGTATACTAGCTAAAGGATTAAAATTTACCCCAACCCCACGAAGATCTAACCATAATGAAATTAAGGACAATATTTCGAAATTCTGCAGAAAACTACGACTCACAGAAGCACTAACTGATTACAACAACGAAGATGAGTTACGGTTAAAAACAGAATTACCTAAAGGTAGGAATAAAACACTAGATGACTTCTGCGACCATATCCAAAATTTCCCATATTCTTTCCATAAACGTAAAATTAATTCAAACCTCAACAATTTAGAATGGAAAAAGTCTAATTGAACTACAAAACGACAAAGACCTGACAATTAAAGAAGCAGACAAAGGTAGTGATGTAGTTCTGATGGACACAGGATATTACACAAACCTAGTATTATCCATGCTAGAATACGATGTATTCTACGAAAATGCTGTAAATTATAAACAACAATGAAAAATCTTGCTTCCTTAATACTTTTACATGGAAAAGGCCTGACAAAAAAAAAACAGAAACAGATTACATTTACGTCCTACCTAAAATATACGAGAGCAAAATAGTTAATGAAGCCTGCAAACAAATCATCAGGCAAATATATAAATATCCAAGCGCCAGAAGACTTAAAGTTGAGGCCCGTTATAGCTGGCCCAACCTATGAAACCCACCGCCTAAACAATTTTCTAAACATCCTACTTGAAACCCTTGCTGAAATACATCAAAAGTTTCATTAGAGATAATTTAGACATGCTAGAGTACCTACTAAAAACAATTATTGAAGAGGCATTATTGGTTTCCTTCGATGTTATCAATTTTTACACCAACATCTCACATGACTGTGGAATAAAAGCAATGAAATTCTGGTTGTATAAGTATCCCGAAGTACTTCCGGAACGCATAAATCAGGTCTTTATTATTGAATC
>NW_026338875.1:0-499 GCF_001194135.2 Octopus bimaculoides | reverse complement strand
AGATAGATAGATAGATAGATAGATAAGCAGACAGACAGACAGATAGATAGGTAGGTAGGTAGGTAGATAATGAGAGAGCGGGCTAGGAGAAAAGAAAGATTGTATATGTCTAAATGCAAATCCATATTTAGATTAATGAACATGAGATTGCGTGTAAACACTCACTCCTCCTCCCCACCTACTCATCAGACTTATTCTTCATTTCATTCTCCTCTTCAATTTTTAATCAATTTAATCATCAAAGTTGTCTCCCTTCTCTTTCTTGTTCACAATTAATCATTAATCCTAAGGATTATTTTCTCTTCACAATGGGTGCAGTAATTTGTAGTAATGAAAATTTAACAATGTTTCGCTCACTGTACTCAGCATCTAAGAACCCACTCGTGTGTGCGTGTGTGCCTGTGTGTCTGTGCAGGCGCAGGAGTGACTGTGTGGTGAGAAGCTTGCTCCCCAACCAGATGGTTCCGGGTTCAGTCCCACTGCGTGGCACCTTGGGCAA
>NW_026338874.1:0-284 GCF_001194135.2 Octopus bimaculoides | reverse complement strand
GCCAACTTGTACAAATACAAAGCAAAAGTCAAACATATAATAATAATAATCCCTTCTACTATTGGCACAAGGCCTGAAATTGTAGGAGGGGAATTGTTGATTAGATCGACCCCAGTACTTGACTGGTACTTAATTTATCAGCCCCAAAAGGACAAAGTGAACCTTGGCAGAATTTGAACTCAGAATATAGAGATGGGCAAAATGTCGTTAAGCCTGGTGTGTAATGATTTTGTCAGCTTGCTGCCTTGACAATGATAATAATAATAATAATAATAATAATAATA
>NW_026338873.1:0-663 GCF_001194135.2 Octopus bimaculoides | reverse complement strand
ATTATTATTATTATTATTATTATTATTATTATTATTATTATTCACTAGATTCTGAGTGGACATTTGATGCAGACTGTCTTTGCTTTTCATTCTTTTGTTTCAATAAGTACCAGTTGAATACTGGGACTCATCTCATTGACTTGCTCCATCCCCTGAACTTGCTGGACTTGTGCCAAAACATAGAACCATTATTACTATGACTATCGTTATTATTATTATTATTATTATTATTACTATTATTAATATTTATGTATATAGGAAAACTAACACAAACCAGCTAATAATTGAATGATTTATTTCATGTGTCCGACCTGAACACATTTTGTATGTTTAGACGAATAAACATTACATATTATTTTTGTTTCAATGTTGACAGTGAAGACAAGGTTTGGGGTAGTGGTGGGCATGGAAATTTAATGGAAGAGAAAATTGGAATATTATTCAATTAAATATACATTTATTTGAGCACACACCTATATATCGACACATGCATGAGTTTGCATAATATAAATGTTTATATATGTACACACACATACATATATGCACATATACACATACATATATAAACATATATATATATATATGATATATATATAATATATATACACACATGCGCGAACATGTATGTATATATATATATATATATATATATATATATATATA
>NW_026338872.1:0-377 GCF_001194135.2 Octopus bimaculoides | reverse complement strand
TATCTTCGTTTTCCTGCACATATACTTCCAAATACTTTTTGCCTCAATATGCACTTTACTTATACTTCATCCATTACAATTATTTCTCGTAATTATGCTGGATATTTACCATTATCAAAATTCTGTATTCTTTCCTTGGTGATACCTTCATTTCTTTTTTTTGTTTTTGTCCTATCAAGCATAATAGTTTCCCTAAAGGTACTGAATACTGCTTCTTGTACGTATGCGAGAACTTTCCATTTTATTGCAACTGTATATTATTTCATTTGTACTCTACATTTGCAATAATATCTTCTGACGCCAATTTACGAACTTTTCAACTATTTGCTTACACCTGAGCTTTTAAACAGTCGGGATGGTTTTGTCCTAAAGGTATT
>NW_026338871.1:1658-2043 GCF_001194135.2 Octopus bimaculoides | reverse complement strand
GTTGAACATAGAGTTCCGCGTTGACCGTTTGGTTCCGTTCAAGCAATTCGGAATCCTTCTCAGTCCCGCCATACGCACATCATTTTACGCGGATGAAGATTTTGTTTCACGCGCGGTATCGTTTGTTTACCGGGGCTAAGCCATTCCTTACGCTGCTTCATATTGATGTACAGGTACGATTTTTCGTCGCCAGTAACGATTCGGTAAAGAAATCGTTGCTTGTGTCCATAAGTTGCGCTGTGACGAGCAAGTAAACCAGCGGAGATTGTGGCTCGTTGATTTTTGTTGTTGTCACTTAAAGCATGCAGAACCCATGCTCCATACTTCTGAACCTTTCTCATCGAGTGAAGCTGCTTCTCTATAGCAGTATGGGAGCATTCCATTT
>NW_026338871.1:0-888 GCF_001194135.2 Octopus bimaculoides | reverse complement strand
TTCTTACCACACAGCCACTCCTTATTAGTGTTGTTGTTGTTCTTGTTTTTGTTCTTGTTGTTGCTTTTGTTGTTGTTAAGGCGCCGAGATGGCAGAAACGTTAGCATGCGTGGCGAAACGCTTAACGGCCTTTCGTCCGTCTTTACGTTCTGAGTTCAAATTCCACCGAGGTCGATTTCGCCTTTCATCCTTTCGGAGTCAATAAATTAAATACCAGTGAAACACCTAGGTCGTTGTAATCGCTGTTGTTGCTGTTGTTGTTGTTGTTGCTAGCCGTGTTGTTGATATTGTTGCAGCTGTCTGTAAAGTTACCGTATGTGTGTTTATGTGTGTATGAGTTCGCTTCCTATGTTGTTTGTACATGTGCCCTTTATACAGATATTTTATGTCTCTAATTTTTTTTAGATTTATCATTGGTATGTGCATATATGTCTATTGTACGTGTATTACGCCGTTTGTATGTTTTTTCCTCCCTTCAGTCGTCATGTTGTGTGGCATGGTGGTGGGTGTTATTGTTCCATTCGTGTTTTCTGTTGAGGCTCGGTCTGTCTATGGCTATGTGTGTAGCCTCTGTGATCTCTCTGAGTGTCGTGTCAGTTCTATGCGTTGATAATACTTTGGCCTCTATGCTATTGACTAAGCCTGTATGCTCTGCTTGAGCATGTTGCTAGGGCACTGACGAGCCGTTCTCTTCTTTGAGCTCTCACGTGTGGTCACCTATACGTTCTCCTATGCTGCCTGCTGTCTCCCCAATGTATGTAGCTGTCATGATTCCATCTTCCGTTTCCTTTATCGATTATATATATGTATGTATATATTTGTGCGCGAGTGTGTTTGTTGTGTGTGTGTGTGTATACATATACATACACACACACACACACACACACA
>NW_026338870.1:0-353 GCF_001194135.2 Octopus bimaculoides | reverse complement strand
AATAATAGTAGTACATTATTAGTTAGTACAATAAATAGAATAATACAAAAGTTAATTACAGTAAAATCTACCTATAACAACAAATTCACCGTAAAATTTGCTTGAATTTTTGTCTAAGTTATTGCCAAGTCTTCACATTTTTAGTCTTGAATAACGCCTATTTTTTTTACATAATGAATTTTCCTACCATATATACTATTCTACTTTGCATAAAACTTTAGCTATATTGGTACTTCTAGCTCTCATTTTTTAAAAATATTCTAGTGTGTCAATATTTTAACAAAATGATGGTCCCTTTCTTTAAATTATAATGTTACTTTATGAATTAAAATCAAATAATTTTTAATATTCAA
>NW_026338869.1:0-233 GCF_001194135.2 Octopus bimaculoides | reverse complement strand
TGTGTGTGTGTGTGAGTGTATGTGTGTGTGTGTTTGTGTGTATGCGTGTGGAATGGTGATATATTTAGAATTTGTGCACAAGAAAAGTTTCATACACATGTACCTACATATGTATTTTTTCTTTTTCAGAAAATCCATACATCCGTGTTGTATGCCCGAAATGAGGAGCAGATAGACAGCTGAAACTGATGAAGGGTCGTTCTTTATGTTACTTGTCCTGTTTTCCATTTGCT
>NW_026338868.1:0-262 GCF_001194135.2 Octopus bimaculoides | reverse complement strand
GCACATATGTATCTATCATTCTGAATATATTTATGTTTATATTTGTGTGTGTGTGTTTAAGTATATATGTATATGTACTAAGCATGTATTTATGTATTTATGTATGTATATACGTCAGGTCTAGTTGTATTCATCTGTATCACTACTTCCATATCAATTCGTATTGGAATCTTCTTATAACTACCCTTGACGCCGTGGACTTAGTCCAGGATGAAGATTACGGAGTTTAAATTAAAATTCATTTAAACATTACTACGCATTC
>NW_026338867.1:1407-1688 GCF_001194135.2 Octopus bimaculoides | reverse complement strand
CTCTTTATGTTGCATGTCTCGTTTCTCAGTTTGTTTTTTTCGTTGTTCGACAAAAGTTCGTTTTCTATGTTTTTGTTTTTATGTTTTCGTTTCTCACTGTGTTTAACGTTTTTTGTGATGTCCTGTACCCATATATGCATGTATGTATACATATAGATGTAGGTATGTACATATATGTATGGATATATGCATATATTTATATATTATTTATATTATTATATATATATATATATATATATACATATATATATGTGTGTGTGTGTGTGTGTGTGTGTGTGTGT
>NW_026338867.1:0-693 GCF_001194135.2 Octopus bimaculoides | reverse complement strand
ACACACACACACACACACACACACACACACACACACACACACACACACACACACACACACACAAACACACACACATACGAACGCATGCGCGCACACACATTGAATCACATTACATACATCAAATGTTTGTGTAAACTACAGGCAATAGAGAAAAGGAAGGAAGGGTGGGAGAGAAAATTGAGAAATGATAAACAATCGAGAAATAAATTATAAACAAATCAGAGAATCGGGATATTAAAAAAAAAAAGGAGTAACAAGCTAGATAAATGTTTAAAAGACAAAAATAGAAATAAACTGATTTAGATAGCTGATGCTTATCGTACAATGAAGACGTGATTAAGAAGAGATAAGAGAAGGTTAAGTTGTTGTTTCTTACTATCTATATCATCTGAGCTTCGGTTCAAACAGCACAGCTTTTGACAACCAGCGAAAGTTTAAGCAAGCTGTAGAATAGCTTAAAACAAAATGGCGAGCTAGCAGAATCGTTTGCTCGTCGGTCAAAAGGTTCTTCCGGCTCTTTACGTTCTGAGTTCCAATCCTCCTTTACTCTTTTACTTCTTTCAGTCATTTGACTGTGGTCATGCTGGAGCACCGTCTTTAGTCGAACAAATCGACCCTCAGGACTTATTCTTTGTAAACCTATTAGTACTTATTTTATCGGTCTCTTTTGCCGAACCGCTAAGTTACAGGGAC
>NW_026338866.1:0-311 GCF_001194135.2 Octopus bimaculoides | reverse complement strand
ATGCTTTCTCTTTCAGTTTTTTTTTTTTTGAATATGAAAATATGAAACGAAAAATAAATTAAATAGATTAAAAATACAAATAAACAATCAAAATCTCTTCGGATTCATTCACGTTAGATTCTTGCAATATTTACCTAAGCATCACACCACATAAGTACTGCCCACTTGAATACTCATAATCACGCATGCATTTATATAATATCTTACGCTGATAAGTATATATGTCTGCGTGTGTACTTTGCATATATATGTAATGTACACATATACATATACGCCTGTGAATATCTGTGCTTTTACTGAATTCTCCCCCC
>NW_026338865.1:0-292 GCF_001194135.2 Octopus bimaculoides | reverse complement strand
TGGTTTTCAATGCTTTATAAGACATATCTGTGCTTTGGCAAATTATCATCAAGATTACATAATTGCATTTGAAACATCATAAAATCTTGTAATTTATATATTTATATTAATAAATACAATAATAATATATACACACAGATATAATATATTCATCTATAGTTATGTACAGCTACCTGTCTCTCCCTCTCTCTCTTTGAGTATGTGTGTGTGTCTGTGTCTATATATATATATGTTGATAGATGGACATACGTATATATATATATATATATATATATATATATATATATATATA
>NW_026338864.1:0-525 GCF_001194135.2 Octopus bimaculoides | reverse complement strand
AAAAAAAATTGCTGGCATCGATTCATTCGACTACAATTCTTCAGAGTGGCACTCCAGCATGGCTGCAGACTATGATTGAAACAAGTAAAAGATAAAAGATTCTCATATTATCATAATCCATAAACTCTGAAATGTATTTGTGCTAATTGCATTAATTACCAATTTCTACCTTCACTCTTTCGTATTTAAACCAGTCATATCAGACCCAAATACTCAACCTGTTTTAGGTTCAAACCAGCTAGATCCAGCCTCTGACATTTATCTAACAGTGTTGTTCTAAATATAGACACTCGTGTCCATTAAGATCTTGAAGCTATGATATAATGCATAAGTTAATTCTTAACATTATGAATAAATAAGTGTTACATTAGATGGAGTGATCTGAATGTTGTTGGGTTAAAATTGTTCTTTATTTCCCGTCATTTTAATGTTATACCACTGATTAAATTTGAGCTCAAGTAAGCCTCACAGTTGCTTGTGGGGATCTGGAGATGGGTGGGGTGCTGTGCCCAAGACCTTCAGACC
>NW_026338863.1:3682-4085 GCF_001194135.2 Octopus bimaculoides | reverse complement strand
AGTGCATTTTGAACTCACGGTCTCTAAGCACGTAGTCCAAGAAATTGTGCAGTCGGCCATTTTGATTCTGCATGTATATATAATACAATTGTGCAGATATGATAGCGTATAATTCAAACCAACGTGTCTATTACATTTCTGCAAATATCTTGCTTTACATCTGCTTGCATGTGTGTGTGTGTGTGTGTGTGTGTGTGTGTGTGTGTGTGTGTGTGTGTGTGTGTGTGTGTGTGAGAGAGAGAGAGAGAGAGAGAGAGAGAGAGATGTATATGTCAATATGTTTGCATATGTCTGTATGCTTCTATTCATGTATGTATATACATATATATATATATAAATATAAATAAATATGTGTGTGTGTGTGTGTGTAACGCATATATATATATATATATATATAAATATA
>NW_026338863.1:0-429 GCF_001194135.2 Octopus bimaculoides | reverse complement strand
ACACACACAATCACGCGTAAATATCTATTGGTAGATGGATAGATGATATATACGCAGATATATATGTAAGCGTACATAATCATAAACGTGTGTGCTTTCGTGTGTATATGGGTGTATACGACCGCATATATATATATATATATATATATATATATATGGCATAATTATACTGAAACATATATACATTACCAATAATTGTAATTATAAAATATCATTTGAACATCCATACGTATCAACATAAAAATTCAATATGTGTGAGTGTGTGTGTGTGTGTTTGTTTGTTCGTGATGAATATGCATGTATGCACGTGTGAACGTCTATATGCATCCATACTCACGCATAGATATTTAGCAGCATATTGCAACCATTACACACAGACGCACATACATATAGAAAAGCTGACAAACAGAAATATGTCTACGTTCATGA
>NW_026338862.1:0-247 GCF_001194135.2 Octopus bimaculoides | reverse complement strand
ACCACCAGATAAGGAATCGGGAGACCCTGTCAAAGGCTTTCTCCATGTCACAGAAAGCCAGGTACACAAGACAGGTTGCCCAAGGCTAGGTATTTCTCCTGCAGCTGTCTTACTAGAAATATGGCATCAGTAGTGCTTTTACCTGGCACAAACCCAAACTGCGTCTCATCTAAATTGATTCACTCCCTAATTAGTTGGATATTTTGCCAGATATTTTGAGCATCTCTGCAGTGATTCCTGATGGGCC
>NW_026338861.1:0-223 GCF_001194135.2 Octopus bimaculoides | reverse complement strand
TCAAGCTCATCCAAATTCCTTCAAATCATCAGGAATTACAATTGTGCGTTGCAGATGACTTCTTTTGGGACTAATGTTATCACAGACAGTGGTTGGATGCCTTCTTTCAAAGTCCAGGGACAGGTGTACCACCTTATTGGGTCGCTCAAGCCACTACCAAATTGCAAGCCGTTATTCCTCCAAATTTATTTCATTTCAAATTACAGTAGGCAACTTGATGTGC
>NW_026338860.1:0-218 GCF_001194135.2 Octopus bimaculoides | reverse complement strand
CACTCTGCTTATCTATCTATCTATACAACTGTCTATGTATCTATCTATCTCTATCCGTCTGTCTGTCTGTCTGTCTATCTATCTATTTATCTATCTATCTATCTATCCCTCTCTATTTTATCTATCTCTATCAATCTATCTATCAAGCTAGCAAGCTATAAATCAATGAATCTATCTATCTATCTATCTATCTATCTATCTATCTATTTGTCTGTCTA
>NW_026338858.1:0-1548 GCF_001194135.2 Octopus bimaculoides | reverse complement strand
TTGTTATTTTTTAAAACATTTCAACATCTTCATAACATACAAATAAATTATTCATACCTCCATCTTAATCCATTTTTTCTTTCAATATGTATACACACACACACACACACACACACACACACACACACACATATATATATATATATATAAGCATATAAATAAAATCATCAATATAATATTAAATGTCGAAACCCGATATCATTTCGTCCACTCATATCAGATGATTCACGTATAGAATAAAATTTAGATATATTTTCGACAGGGCAACTGAAAAATTTATAGGGAACATTTTGCCTATTGAAACATCTTCGTGAAGTTTTTAAAGAACGTAATGCTGTAACTTGCACATTTCTGATTCCGACAAATATTTTCAAAATGTAACTCTACTTATTTGATCACATTTCCAAGTCTATTATTGTACAGATGTTGCCTGGCGGCATTTCTTCCGGCTCTTTACATTCTGAGTTCAAAATTCGCTGTGGTTGACTTTGCTTTTCATCATATCGGGGTCGATGAAATAAGTACCAGTTGAGTACTGGGTCAATGTAATCGACTAACACCTTCCCCTATAATTGTTGGCCATGTGTAAACATTGAAAACCATCACATATATATGTATGTGTGTGCATGTATATGTATGTATATATGTATGCATGCATGTATGTATACACACACACATACACACACACATATATATATACATACATATATATATAGCAACAAAAGGCATGAATAATTTTGTATATTTTAAAATCCAGGTTACAGTTGTTTCATAATAGAATAGGAGTTACAAAGTTATACATATAGACAAGCATGTATAAAATCTCCTGTCCGTACTTTTTCTGACAAAGATTGAAAAATAAAACTTTTTTAAATCTGAAGAATTACGGATGGGAGATGTTTCTCTACATGTATACATTTGTAACTCCTATTCTGTAATGTAACACATGTAAGATGGAATTAATATATACCAATTTTTCTTTTAGTCTTTTGTTTTGATATATAATTATTCTGCAAATAGAATTTACTAGAAATTTCAAATGTTATGTATGCCTCATTTAAGATAAAACATCTAATTACATACATTTGTTTCCTGAACTGTGAAGATGTACTTCACAAGGACGCAGTTTGATTTATAACATCTTCCATAAACTGTGTTTTGGGGATGCGCGCGTGTGTGTATGTGTGTTTTTGTGTTTGTGTGTGTGTGTGTTTGTTTGTGTTTGTGTGTGTGTGTGTGTTTGTGTTTGTGTTTGTGTGTGTGTAAGTGTGTGTATATACGAGGGGATGGTGAAAACTTCCTGCCTTTAAGGGTGTCGCGAGAGGCTTGGTTGGAGGCCCAAGCTTCCGAGTTCTTTTACAGACCTTAGAAAAGGTGAAGGGCCACTGCAATAAGTGTGTGAATCTGAGAGGGGAATATGTTGACTAAAATCACAATACACTGATCCTCCTGTATTTTCTTTTACCCAAAGCCAGGAACTTTTCAACATATCCGCGTGTATATACATACACATATATATACACATATATGTATATATATATTATTTAT
>NW_026338857.1:0-304 GCF_001194135.2 Octopus bimaculoides | reverse complement strand
TCACGAGCAGGCTGTTCCGTTGATCGGAATCAACTGGAACCCTCGTCGTCGCAACCGACGGAGTGCCACGAATTCACAAGAACAGTCATACACACACATATATACATGTACTTATACAGTAATCCCTTGACTATTGCGGGTGTTACGTTCCAAAACCCCACGCGGTATGTGAAAATCCGCGAAGTAGGAACAGTACTGTACTGTATATATTTTTTATGATTTGTATATATTTCATGAACTTGTAATCTGGATAGTGTAACTGCAAATTTCCCAATAGTTCAGCGTTGGTATTCTCTTTTTTGCA
>NW_026338856.1:0-791 GCF_001194135.2 Octopus bimaculoides | reverse complement strand
TTTCTCTATCTGTGTGTATTGGCATATCCCAGAGTATGGTTGCTTTATCGATTTCTCTGACCTTTTCTGGCGCGTGTTTATACCATCTTTTTCTGTTGTTATTCCATAGTGTTGGCATAGCTTCCAGTGCATATAGGTCCCAGCTCTGTCGTGCCTGTGAATATATTCCTGCTTAGCCAGGACTGGGCAGCCAGAGATAATATGATTTATTGTTTCTTATACGACGGCGACTAGAGATCATGTGTTATAATTTGTCGCTCGTGGGAAAGCTGTGCAATATGTGATATTCGTAGCCTACTCTCAGCTACTGAAAGAGATAAGAAGTAAAAAAAAAATGGAGAGGAGTGAAATATGGAGGGAGACAAAATTTTGTCGGGATAAATGCGTTCACATATTATGGAATCCTTACTCAATAGAATAATTCAAGTGCTTGTCTATTCTGGAAACAGCTGTAACTGACTCTGTATATTTATATGCTCTATCTCAAATAAATGCCAATTGGAAGTGTGTCCAAACATTTTTCGGTTTTTCATATTCACTTTAATCGGTCACTAACCTTTTCTCTCTCTCTCTCTCTTTCTGAAACACTACCACCCCCACATGCTCCCAGAAACATCTGCTGGTCACGTAAACCTATTATACACCACCTTTAAATCCTGATATTTTTATTCTGTGTGAGTTGGATTATCTGAGTAAATCGTATAAAATATATTTCAATGTTAATTCTATATTGACTTGCTGAACTTGTTTATCGTTAAATTTATTCCCCGACATACTCAAGTTTAAATCTC
>NW_026338855.1:0-220 GCF_001194135.2 Octopus bimaculoides | reverse complement strand
ATGAGTGGCAAGCAAGCGAGCTAGGTAACTAGCTAGCAAGATCGATAGATCGATAGAGAGAGAGAGAGAGATAGGTTGATAGATAGATAGATAGATAGATAGATAGATAGATAGATAGATAGATAGATAGATAGATAGATAGAGTGAGAGAGAGAGAGAGATAAACAGAAAGACAGACAGACAGATAGATACATTTCTTTTATTAGCCACACAGGGCTCA
>NW_026338854.1:3497-4332 GCF_001194135.2 Octopus bimaculoides | reverse complement strand
TGGCAGTGGTGGTAGTGGTGGTGGTGGTGGTGGAGACACGATGGTAGCGGTGGTGGTATGGTGTCTGAAAGGGTGTTGTTGTGTTGATGGTAGTGGTGGTGGCGGTGGTAACAGTGGTTGTAATAGCAGTTGTGGTGGTGGTGGAGATGCAGTGGTAACGGTAATTGTATGGTGTCTAAAAGGGAGTTGTTTTTGTTGATGGTAGTGGTGGTGGTGTTGGTGATGGTAGTAGTCGCAATGGTAGTGGTGATGGTGGTGATGATGATAGTGGTGGTGATAGTAATGATGGTAGTGTATTATAACATGATGTGATGTGGTGGCAATGATGCTGGTGATAATACAGTTTTGTGTAACAGAAGATGTGGCAATATTTAATCTTTTCCTTCTTTTACATGTTTCAGTGAATCGTGACCTTATATTTTCAAACAAGGGAATCTATCACCCCCACTCAGCTCAAAACAATATCTGTGTATCACGATTTCTATGTATCGTGTCGTACAGCCATCTGGAGACGATGTTTCCTGGGGCTAAATTATAGCAACATTCGCCCTAAACCAGGACTGCCATGTTATGTTGGCAAACAATCTTCACTCCAAAGTACTGTTGCTGAATATCTCTCATTGTGAGATTTACAAATAGTAATTTTCTAATTTATAGATCAGTGACTAGTTGTCACTTTGAAAACTATATATTTCGAACAGGAATTTTGGCAGCACCACCTTTAGCTGAACAATTATTCTGTGCTGATAAAGGGAAATAACCAGGAAATCACGATACACAGATATTTTGTTGAGCTGAGTGGGGGTGCTAGATTCCCTTGTTTGAAAATATAAGG
>NW_026338854.1:0-1214 GCF_001194135.2 Octopus bimaculoides | reverse complement strand
AATTTTAATTTTATATATATAAATTTACCGATAATGGTTTTTTTTAAAACACACCGAACTACTTGGTAAAATTACTAATTGCCCTGCCAAAACATTTGAGAGACCTGCAAGACACGGATGTGGAAGTTTTCAAGATAAAACTCGACGCTTTCCTCTGCACGATACCAGACGAACCAATGGCTCGAAATGAGACATAGTTTAGGGCAGCGATGTCAAATTCTCTTATACACCAGATGTGCCATCAAAAACTCTTGATTGGACTATATCAGGTGGAAGAGAAGAGCCATGCAAGGAACGTGAAGAGAGCACAGCATAAAGACGGAAAATCACGGTGGTGCTCCAGCATGACCACAGCCACTTGGCTGAAACCCATAAATAAATAAATAAATAGATAATTAACTAATTATTAATTTTTACCCTATATCTGTATGTATATATGCATATGAGGATGTATGGCCTTGTGGTTATGGTGTTGTACTCACAATCGCGAGATCGTAGTTTCGTTTTTTAGACAGGGTAGTGCGATGTGCTCTTGAGCAAAACAGTTCGTCTCACGTTGCTTTGCGATTACTTTGACACTTGAAGCATAGTACACCATACACCTGTTCGGACAACGTCGATTTGATGGCGAGAGTGAGGTAATGTACAGCGCATACATCTGATCTCTCAAACACAAATCTTTTTTGTGCAGATCGTTCGACAAAAGCTGAATTCTCAAACATCGTCTTCGACGGGAGAGTCATAGGCGGCTTTTAAGCTAGTATATAACTTTTAAGCAACTAACCCCGAATGCGAAGATCTGCAAACCGATCTCTGACTTAAGAAAATTACTGTTTGTAAATCTCACAACATGAGATATTTAGCAACAGTACTTTGGAGTAAAGATTGTTTGCCAACATAACATATATATGCCCACAGGCATATGGCATAGTGGTTAAGAGCTCGGGCTACTAACCCCAAAATTCCGAATTCGATTCCAAGCAGTGACCTGGAAAGGTATTTTTCGATGTTATTATTACTACTACTAATAATAATAATAACATCGAAAAATACCTTTTATGGTGGTGCTCCAGCCTGACCGCAGCCACTTGGCTGAAACGCAAAAATAAATAAATAAATATGTGTGTGTGTATGTTTGTTTTTGTCCCCCCAACATCGCTTGAGATGTACTAGGCTTACAAAGAATAAGTCCTGGGGTCGATTTGCTCGACTAA
>NW_026338853.1:0-616 GCF_001194135.2 Octopus bimaculoides | reverse complement strand
CTTCGGTTGGTGACTTTATTTGTGGAAATTAGAGACACATTACTACACTTTGCAACACTTGCTATACCAGTTTACTTCGTAAAGATATGGCAAAAAAATGTGTGATTTATTTTTTTCTACAGACAGTTGATAAGATTTATATATAGATTAGAAAGAATATATTTTTTCCTTCATTTCACTGTAGAACAATCGGATTCCACTTTTTTTTTCCTGGCTAGTCAAACCATCAATTATCTGAACGAATAATATAGACCATCGCTATAATTTACCTTATGAGGCAAAGTTTTAATACAACAGTTATTTTGACGAATTTTCAATTATTTTCTCTCTATGTATGTATTACTTTACTGCAACAATTTCTGTTTTTATTAGTTTCTATGTTTGTCTACGCTACTAACGAGGAGATGATTATATATGACAGCAGTATAATGCAACCGATATATTGTCCTTAGTATGTATGTACAAACACACACACAATTACACTATATACAAATGTATGTTTGTGTGAGCGTGCGTGTGTGTGGAGTTATACAGGCACCTATACATATATATTTGCTTAAATATACATGTATATATATATACATAGACATATATATATATAAATATATATATATAT
>NW_026338852.1:0-228 GCF_001194135.2 Octopus bimaculoides | reverse complement strand
GTGTGTGTGTGTGCATGTATGTATGTGTGTGTATGTATGTATATATGTGTGTGTGTGTGATGTGTGTATATATATGTAGGTATGTATGTTTGTGTGTGTGTATATATGTATGTATGCATGTTTGTGTGTGTGTATGTATGAATGCATGTATGTATATATGAATGTGATTGTGTGTGTGTGTGTATATATATGTATGAATGTGTGTATGTGTACATATATGTATGTATG
>NW_026338851.1:0-269 GCF_001194135.2 Octopus bimaculoides | reverse complement strand
CCCTCTGCCTCTACCTCTCTCTCTTCTCTTCCCACGTGACCGGCGTTTGGCCAAGCCTGATATTTCTTTCTTGGCCGGCCGTTGTCCGTGCAACAACGATATTCCTCCCTGTGCCTGTGAAATCGTGTATCCTTACCATAAGGCTTTATTTCCAAACACACCAGCTTAATTTAATTCATCCTTATGTTCTGTTAGTATTTTTGTTGTATTTGTCTAACATTGTTCGTTAACATTTCCGTCCTTGTTTTTGTATACATTCGCTGCTTTTT
>NW_026338850.1:0-502 GCF_001194135.2 Octopus bimaculoides | reverse complement strand
ATGTATGTATGTATGTATGTATGCATGGAGTTATGAATGTATATATGTATGTATGTGTATATGTATGTATTTATATATGTATGAATATATCCAAGTATGTATGTACGTATGAATGCATGTATGTATGTACGTATACATGCAATTATGTATGTATGTATGTATGTATGTATTTATGCATATATGCATGTATGCATTAGTTATATATATATATGTATATATATATATGCATGAATATATGCAGTATGCATGTATGTAGGTATGTATATATGCATTTATGTACGCGCATGTATTACGTATGTATCTATGCGTATGTATACGTATATGCAAGTATGTATGCATTACGTATGTATATATGTATGAATGCATATATGCATATATGTATGCACATATATGTGTATGTATATCTGCATGTATGCAAGTACGTATGTATGTATACACATGTGTATGTATGTATGCACGTATGCATGTATGTATGTATGTATGTATGCATGTGTGTGTGTAT
>NW_026338849.1:0-307 GCF_001194135.2 Octopus bimaculoides | reverse complement strand
ATCCCCCTCTCTCTCTCTCTCTCTCTCTCTCTCTCTCTTCCTCATCATCCATCTTATGTCTATTTTCCTTCCTAAAATGGATTCAATGGATTTTCTTCAGAATGGTATTTTGCCATTTGTTCTAATATTTAGTCATTTCTTTTGTAAGGTTCACCATCCTGAGATCAGATTTCAGCCCTTTGTACCAGGTCTTCTGCAAGTTTCATCCACTTATGGCAATTCTTTACTAAATTGTCAGCCTCCATATGCTTTACTCTCTCTTTACTCTTTTATTCTTTTACTTGTTTCAGTCATTTGACTGCGGTCA
>NW_026338848.1:0-395 GCF_001194135.2 Octopus bimaculoides | reverse complement strand
ATGGCGATAGTAGTTTGTATCTAATGGCGGGAGGTAGTTTCACTACAAATGAATCAACAGAAAGGACAAAGTAGCACAGAAATGAAAGAGGAAGATAACGTGTTCCTTCATCCGTAACAGGGTAAGTCAGTAAGTAGGAATTACACTGAAAATATTTGTTGAAGTTAAAAGAATGGGCTTCGAAATAGGTCGGGGCAATTTTATAGTTGAGAAAAAAAAAAAAAAGGAAAGAGGGTGATTATATATTGTGTTAATTGATAAAGTTAATTCGTCCTGGTTAGTACTGAGTTAATTGGTCCCGATTAGAAATGAGTGGGATAATTGGAGTTGTAATTCTTGAAGATACTATTATTTCGAAAGGGAAGTACTGGACAGCTTGAATATTCATACTAATT
>NW_026338847.1:0-862 GCF_001194135.2 Octopus bimaculoides | reverse complement strand
TTGTGCAGATATATATATGCATGTATGTATGTATATATGCCTGTATATATTTGAGATTATAGTTTCAGTGTAGTAGAATCAGTATGAAAATGAAACCATTAAAGTGAAAGTATCTGTCATTACAGTATCAAAATATGATTGTTTCAGTTAGTGGAATAGTTTCATTTTTAAAGTGAAAGTATTTGACAGTGTTTTTTGTTTCACTTTTGACACATAATACTTAAATAGTGGAGGAGATATTATGTTGCTGTGGGCTCGAACTATGCAAGAAGTTAAAACTTTTTTTTGACTAAAACACAACCGGAACCCTAAGTAAGGTATGTGTAAAATTTGAATGAAATTGGTTGAGTAGTTCTCGAGTTTTAGGGAAGCACACAGACACACAGACAAACATTCTCATTTATATACATATATAGAAGATATATAAATATATATATATCTATATATACTGCTGTTGGTTAGACCTAGGAAGCTGCACCGCTTCCTGTCGGCCTCGACACATTTCCTGTGTACTTATGTTTACAAGGGGGGAAACAAGCGCCTCCACCCAGCTAAGCTTGCATCCAGAGACATGTTTCTGAGTCTTTGCTCGTCATCAGTCTGGCGTAGCATGACTTGCTAGTCGAAGATGCCCGTCAAGCTGTTGTAAACATGTAATAATTCTAGTGAAATACATTCACTGATTTCAAATATAGAAATAATGCATTTCTAAATCTCTCAGAGAGATTTATGCAGTAGTGATACGATGAAGTAGTCGTATGCTGTCAACTTAATGTGGCAGTCCCCTGAATCTGAGAGATTTAGAAATATATATCATCATCATCATCATCAACATTTAACGTCCGCTTTCCATGCTAGCATG
>NW_026338846.1:0-574 GCF_001194135.2 Octopus bimaculoides | reverse complement strand
GTCCGTGTGTTAGTATCAAGTGACAATGTTTGGCGTCGTAAGTTAAGGCTAGCACACTTGACTGAACATGTCCAAATAATCAATGTTCTGAATGTTTTCTGTGAAGTGTATATAGAGAATCAACACATGATTAAGTTTATAACCTTTTGTACGCCTCCCGCTACGTCTGTGCGTTAGTGTCACGTGACAGTATATTTTGCACCTAAAAAGAAAGCCGACTCTGTTGAGTGAACATGTTGAGTTACAATCAAGACACTCCAAATTTAATCTGTCTGGTGGGAGATTGGACAAGAGCCGTTTGTATGTAGTGCAGTGGCTAAAGTTAGGTTGTTAGCTGTGTAGGTTCCTCATGATAAGTGACAGAATGAGTTTTGTTGTGTGTATGTACTTTGTTAAAGTTTAAGTCTTTCAAACACTAGTTAGAAGCAAGATGGCTTCGACATAAACCACGTCTTTGTATTTGAATTTTTGAAAATCAGCGTAAACTGTAAAACTGGTTAAAGCTTTAAATATATTAATAAAAAATATTTTAAATATTCTCAGTGCATTTTCAACTTCTATTTTCCCTATATAT
>NW_026338845.1:0-344 GCF_001194135.2 Octopus bimaculoides | reverse complement strand
GTGTGTGTCTGTACATCTGTATACGTGTAAAAACGTATGGGTATGTATACGTGCATGTGGGTGTGGAGAGGAAGGCATAAATGTGTCGGTGTGTTTGAATATCCATGTACGCATGTTTGTGTATACATTCATGTTATTGAAATAACTCACTTTGAAAATCAATAGCACCTACTTTTGTTACTATGGAAATTAATAGTACAAAGTAAGGTTACAATAAAAATCAATACCTGATAGCAAGTGATTTTTGTAATAATCTTAGTGTGTCAGAAGGGCAGGATGGAAGTTCAATAAACAACACACCAGGTTTCTTTCTTTCTTTCTTACTTTTTTTTTTTTTTTTTTTT
>NW_026338844.1:0-613 GCF_001194135.2 Octopus bimaculoides | reverse complement strand
ATCAACTGGAACCCTCGACGTCGTAAGCGACGGAGTGCCAACAACGTATACATACATCTATATGTATATATAATATATATGCATATGTGGGCACAGGACGTCACGAAATGTGTACAACAAAAAAATACGAAGCACAAGTACCGGCGATTATTCTTTCAAGCAACGAAAGACTAATGGAAAAACAAAACAAACAACATAAAGAACGACCCTTCATCAGTTGCTGGTTGTTTTTCTAGACTCAACCATCAGACGAGCCACATATAAACATATATAAAAAAAAGTAATCTACACATACACACACACACAAATAAAATTCTCGTCCCCCTCTCTCTATCTCTCTCTCTCTCTCTTTCTCTTGTCTCTCTCTCTTTCTCTGTCTCTCTCTTATTTGTATCTCTCTCTCTGTCTCTCTTATTTGTATCTCTCTGTCTCTCTGTCTCTCTCTCTCTCTTTCTCACGCACACACACACACACACACGCCCATATAGATACACACACGCACACGCATTTTGTTTCTTACGCTTGCAAACAGTCAAATAAATACACATTACTCTCATTTTCTCTTTTTCTCTCGCTTTCCTCTTCACTCTCTCTCTCCCCCTCTCTCTCCCCC
>NW_026338843.1:372-670 GCF_001194135.2 Octopus bimaculoides | reverse complement strand
TAAGAGAAAGATAGGGAGAGAGAAAAGGAGAGAAAGCACATAGAAATACATTCAAATATACCTACATACATACACACACTCACGTTCAGTAAATTTGCAAATACAGTTCGAGGTCATTTTAGTATGACATTAATAAAGAAAACAAACGTAGAATAAAATGTGTATAAGTCGGATATGTATGTATGTATGTATGTATGTATGTATGTATGTATGTATATATGTATGCGTGTTGTGTGTGTATCTGTGTGCATAAGACTAGAGGTTGAAAGTGAGGGAGAGAATTAGAGAATGTCTTTGA
>NW_026338843.1:161-362 GCF_001194135.2 Octopus bimaculoides | reverse complement strand
AGGGGGAATGACGAGAGAATAAGAGAAAGAGGGGAAAGAGAAAGAGAGAATGAGAGTGAGATGTCAACGTCTAGACAGAAACATTGTGACAATGACAAGAGGGGATATGAGAGTGTGAGGAAAGAGAGAGAGAAGAGGGGCGAGGCAAGTGCATATATACATACATATATATACATATATATACATACATATATATATATG
>NW_026338843.1:0-151 GCF_001194135.2 Octopus bimaculoides | reverse complement strand
TATATATGTACATATAAATATATATACATATATATGAATATATATATAATATATAATATATAATATATATATACATATCTGTAAATATAAGATGCGACAATTATCCGGTAGCCATGATAAAACTCCGAGTCCCGGATGTCAGGGCAGAAAC
>NW_026338842.1:0-211 GCF_001194135.2 Octopus bimaculoides | reverse complement strand
ATAGACTTATATATATAGCAATCCCCAGGAATGAGTTTTAGCATTTGATCGTTAATATGGTTAACAATTTTATTCTTCGGGGCCAGAATAGCCCTTTGGCCAATCCAATCCATATTCTGATAATTTACTTGGAGATCTGGGAACACTGCATCCATGAGATCAGGTGTATTAACAATGGTACAGAGTGAATCGATGGTAACATTACCCTTTT
>NW_026338841.1:0-359 GCF_001194135.2 Octopus bimaculoides | reverse complement strand
CACCGATGCCCACGAGGTTACATTGTGAAAGGACCGGAAGAGGAGGTGGTTGGGGAAAAGTTCTTTCTAAGACACCAGAGTGAAAAACGGAGGTGAATATCTGTGCGTGCGTGAGAGTCTGCGAGTGTGTGTGTGTGATAACAGAACGTGTGTGTGCGTATGTATGTGTGTGTGTGTGTGTGCATGGTTTGGTGGTTTATCTGTTAGTGTGTATGTGTGTTTGTGTGTGTGTGTTTGTGTGTGTGACGTAGTGGAAGGAATTAGTAGCAGGATTAGTTAGTGGTGCTTATGGACAATGGTGAGTGGAGAGTCAGCAGGCAGTTTTTGAGTATGTGTGTGTTCGTGTGTGGGTTTGTGTG
>NW_026338840.1:0-367 GCF_001194135.2 Octopus bimaculoides | reverse complement strand
TTGCATGGTCGGATCGTTGGTGACTGAACTCGTACCCCCACCAGGCCAGCCTGGTGATAAGAGTGGCTAGAGACGTAGCGTGATTAAAGCCAAAAGCCTGTTAAAGGACGGATGAACTCAGTGTTGGTTCAACGACTATCTAGAGAATAGCACAGTCACTCAGAAATTCCAGGTTGGTGTCTAACGTGTTGGAAGATCATTGGGAGCGAGGTGCCATCTCTGCTTATGTTAAAGCATGCCTCTAGAAGGTCACTTTCATGCAACACCAGATATGGCATCGAACAATTTGGGATTCTTTTCCTTGCACTTGAGACTATGGTGCTTTGACACTCCTGAGCCTCTGCAACCCATCTTGGGACTTGGTATT
>NW_026338839.1:0-345 GCF_001194135.2 Octopus bimaculoides | reverse complement strand
GAAAGAAAGAAAGAGGAAGAAAGAAAGAAAGAGGAAGAAAGAAAGAAAGAAAGAAAGAGTATGCAAAAAGACTTTCAGTGATGACTACACCACACCTGTGCTTTTTTAAGAGGTCACCATCCTTAAACCTATTCCAATACAATGGTAAATGAGTAAATAAATTAATGAATGATGAATAGGAAGGGGTATCCTCTTCCCACTCTCTCTCTCTCTTTCTCTCTCTCTCGCTCTCTCTCTCTCTCTCTCTCTCTCTATCTATCTATCTATCTAATTATCTATCTATCTATCTGCCTCACTATCTATCTATCTGTCAGCCTATCTACCTACCTATATTTCTATCTATCC
>NW_026338838.1:0-567 GCF_001194135.2 Octopus bimaculoides | reverse complement strand
GTTGGTAAGCAAGCTACTTACCACACAGCCACTCCTGCACCTATATCTGGGGAATATTTGGATCATTCTGTCTATATAATGGGCGTTGGTGTTTCTGTTGCTGTTAACCTCAGTTGAGCTACCTGAGTGAGATGCTTCTTGAACTGAAAAATTTCTCCTTGAGTGTCCATACCATATTAGATAGGTTCGAAATTTCCCCAAGACACCTGATGAAGGCTGGGGCTTAGATCAGCTGAAATGTTGTGTTAACAACAAACAAGATGAGGACAAATATCCGTCAAATGTAAACAATGTAAATAATGTACAACTGGAAAAAATCTAGAATGTAGCCATTTAAATTTCATGTTATACTATTGTCTTTATCTTAAAAAACTCAACTGAAGATGTAAGATTCATTTGCAGAGGAGCTTCACCCAACAAAATGGTAGTGCAATAACAGTCATAATATACATAGGAAAACTTTTCTCCATCGACCCTGAACTCAATTATTCTTCTCACAATTCCACTGCCTGGCACTTTGGGCAAGTGTCTTCTACTATAGCCTTGGGCTGACCAAAGCCCTGTGAG
>NW_026338837.1:0-444 GCF_001194135.2 Octopus bimaculoides | reverse complement strand
CTTCAAGACAACAATTACCAGGTTTATTTCAATGAAAGACATCCGCTGATGTCGAATCGTTCGACTAAATCCCTTCAAGGCGCTACCCCAGCATGGCCGCAGTCTAAAGGCTGAAAGAAGTCAAAAGAAAACAAGTGTGTGTGTGTGTGTGTGTGTGCGGTTTTTATTTTGTTTTTTATCTCTGCTCATCCGATCTCAATTGATTGATCAATGACACAACAATGGATGAATGAATGTTTTAGCTGTATCACAGGCTTCTCTCTCTCTCTGTCTCTCTATCTCTCTCTCTATTTATCTATCTCTCGTTCTACTTCCTATATCTAACTATCTATCTATCTGTCTATCTATCTATCTATCCACTCACAAGACTTTTGTAGAAGACACTTGACACGGTTGCCATGCAGTGGGACTGAACCCGGAGCCATGTGGTTGGTAAGCAAGCTA
>NW_026338836.1:0-437 GCF_001194135.2 Octopus bimaculoides | reverse complement strand
GTGTGTGTGTGTGTGTGTGTGTGTGTGTGTGTGTGTGTGTGTGGCACCAGCACTAATGAGGTTACCTAGAAACTTGCTAGACAACTCCCTTCATGGAGTGGGAATGTAGTTTTGAGAGAGGTAGCCATATGCCAAGTACAGAGGTTTAAGTAGGGAAAAAGAACAGGAACGGGTGCCATGCAATAGAAGAGATACATGGCGGCTGCCCCAAGAGGAAAGGAATCAGGATTCAATGTGTGTTGTCAACAATCAGCTTCTCGACTGAAGATTGAAAGCTCTGAATGTCTCGTCCTTGTTTTTCCTGTCCTTTTTTCTATTACCTACAGTCCGAATATACATATATATATACATACATATAAATATATATATACATGCATATACATATACATACATATACATATATACATAAATACATACATATATATATATATATATAT
>NW_026338835.1:0-480 GCF_001194135.2 Octopus bimaculoides | reverse complement strand
CTCCAGGCTGTCCTATCCATGACAATCTGTTCGCAGGAGGATGTCTGGATGTTAGCCTGAGCTAAGTTCCGTTTGAGCTGGTTCTTAAAACGGAATTTGGAACCTCCTCTGGGTCTTGTTCTGATTGCAAGTTCTCCGAAGAGCATGATCTTTGGGAGACGAGAGGACTCCATACGCTGGACGTGACCTGCCCAGCGGAGATGATGGCGAAGAATGGTGCCTTCGACACTTAGTAGTGAGGGGCAGCGGAGAACCTCGTTGTTGGTAACGTGAACCCATTGTATGTTGAAGATGTGTCGTAGTATTGATTGCTAGAAGCATTTAAGGAGCATGAAGTCACGGCGGTACAACGTCTAAATCCAACAAGCATAGAATAGAGGTGACAAGACAATAACCCGGAAGATCATGATGTTTGTGCGGATGGTCAGCACGTCGTTAAAGAATGCACGTTGGCTGAGTCTGCCGAAAGTGGAGTGGGTT
>NW_026338834.1:0-513 GCF_001194135.2 Octopus bimaculoides | reverse complement strand
ATTGTTCTTTATGTTGCCTGTCTCGTTTCTCTGTTTGTTTCTTTCGTTGTCCAAAGAAGTTCGTTTTCCATGTTTTTTGTTTTTTTATGTTCTCGTTTTTCCTTTTGTTCACGTTTGTTTTGACGTTCTGTACCCATATTTGCATGTAAATAAACATATATATGTATGTATATATGCATATATATATATATATTATTGATATTACATATACATACATTATATATATATGTGTGTGTGTGTGTCTATATGTACATATAAATATGTGTGTATATATATATGTACATATAAATATGTGTGTATATATATATGTATATATATGTATATGTATGTATGAGTGTGTGTATATATATACATATATATACATACACACACACACACTCACACATACGTATATATATATATGTGTATATATAGATATATATAGATATATATATATACATGCATATATATATAATATATACGTTTGTGTATATGTATATCTTTATGTTTATATATATATATATACATATATAT
>NW_026338833.1:13944-15166 GCF_001194135.2 Octopus bimaculoides | reverse complement strand
ACAACAAAAACATTATCATCATAATCATCATCATCAACATCGTGAACAACAACAAGAAGAATAGTTGGAGCACGTGGGCAATCTTGGCCATCGTTTATTCTTCACTTGCTTCGGTCATTGGGCCGCGGCCATGCTGGGGCACGGCGTTGAAGGCTGTAGTCGAGCAAACAGAGCCAGGAATTCTGAGTCTGGTGAGTTATTCGATCGGGTATTTTTTTTTCGGCCGAACTGTTCTTGCGGAGACGTAAACAAACCAACGCCGCCGAGTGTCAGTCAGGCATGAGTGAGGGAGTGAGTGATTGAGTGCGTGAAGGAATGAGTGAATACATGAATGAGTGAGGAAGTGAGTGATTGAATGCGTGAGGGAATGAGTGGATGAATGAATGAGTGAGGGAATGAGTGGATAAATGAATGAGTGAGGAAGTGAGTGATTGAGAACGTGAAGGAAAGAGTGGATTAATGGATGAGTGAGTGAGTGAATGAGTGAGAAATGAGAGTGAGTGAATGAGAAATGTGAGAGAGTGAATGAGAAATGTGAGTGAGTGCGTGAATGAGTGACTGAGATAATGTGAATGAGTGAATGTGAAAGAAGTAGTAAAAAAAAAAACAATTGGGTGAGTGGAATGAAAGATATACAAAACGAATGAAAACGAAAGAATAATCGAATTCCAGAGTGAATGAGTGAAGCTAGAAAAGTTGCGGGTGGGGCAAGAAGTGGGTAATGAGACGAAGAGTTTGAGAGTGGAGTGTCACTTGAAACTAACTCCTTCGACATAGATTATTGATCTGACCCATTAAGCCGCGTGACGCCTGGGGATATCATTGTTGATAAAAAAAAAACATATATATAAATCTATATATGCATGCATATATAGATATGGATAGATAAGTACGTGTATACATACATATATAAATACTTATTATGTATGTATGTGTGTGTTTGTGTATGCGGCCATGCTGGAGCATCGCCTTAAAGGGTTTTTAGTCACAGAAGTCGACCCCAGGTCTTATTCTTTGTAAGCCTGGTACTTATTCTATCGGTCTCTTTTGCCGAACTATGAATATAATATAATATAATATAATATAATATAACATAAGAAATTATTAAAAAACCAGAGCATCAATGGCCGTCCTTCACCCTTTCTTCGGTGACCGCCTCATTTCCGGGTTTGCTGATATTCCTTGGTCCCCTTCGGTTCCCCGATTATATATATATATATAT
>NW_026338833.1:12738-13491 GCF_001194135.2 Octopus bimaculoides | reverse complement strand
TGTGTGTGTGTGTGTTTGTGTGTGTGTGTATCGAGAGAGACACACACAGACACACAGATATATATGCGTGCTATATACATATAAATATATTCACGTATATATAAATATGTACATGTATATAAGTATATTTACATATATGCATATGTATACATATATATATGTGTATATGTGTATATATGCATGTATTCTATGTATGCATATATATATATGCATATGTATACATATATATGTATATTTATGTATGAGTGTATATATGTGTATGTATACGTATATATATATATGTGTGTGTATATATGTATACTTATATGAGTATATATATATGTGTGTATATATATATATGTGTATATTTATGAGTATATATATATGTGTGTGTGCGTGTGTGCGTGTGTAAATGCGTGTGTGTGTGTGTGTGTATCCACTTACACACACACATACGAGTGCGTCCAGCTGACAGAAGCGGTGTTTTAGCATTGTAGACAAACCGGCAACAGTGAGCTTCCTCTGCAGCTCCCCTGTTACTAAGTACTTGATCAAAGTGGCCTTTCGAAATCCCCTCTGAGGGTTCGCCCACTTACCTTGCTGAACCTCACCTTACCGAACCCTTACCCTACCACCACCACCACCACCACCACAACCACATCGTACCCCATCCTGCCGAATATCTCAGTTGTTAAACTGTTGTCTAACGATGTCCTGCGAAGGCGAAGTTAGCGGCAGCAGCTTTCTCTATCCTACTACTTATACACAATCATA
>NW_026338833.1:10178-11669 GCF_001194135.2 Octopus bimaculoides | reverse complement strand
GTATAACAAATTAATTAAAATATATATATTTTTTAAATACGTAACTGTACCGTAGATGAGTAAACAAAGAATCCATACGTGTGTATATGTTCGTACAAACATGTACGTAAAGGTGTACATACTAACTACATTTTCATAAGCAGAAAGCGCCAGCGATACGACACAAAGGTGGTTAAAAAGGTGGAAATAAGAAATTTCGATAGAAATATGAAAATAAAATTTAACAAGGTTTGCCAAATATATATCTTGAAATATCATGGTGGTGATTAGGAAAAACAAAATTTTGGTCAGGGGGCACTGGAGGACCCGAGTCATTTGTCAAGGAGTCTTGTGCCACACAGTGCCACTCATAAAACTAAACCTCACAAGCTCTATTCGCCGATATACTGATATACATATACCTATGCACACACACACAGACATACATACATACATACATACACAAAGGGCGTTCCGTCGGTTACGACGATCTGATGTTATCACAGCAAATACAGAAAAGGGAGAATCGACAGATAAATATGAGTAAAAATACACATCCAAAGAAACCATGGGCTGTAATACAATGCAGAGTTTAAAGCTGAAGTTCTGGGATCGAATCCTGAGAATATCAGTAAATTAATATTTTAAATGCCTTTTTTTTTTTCAAATAACTTTTTTTCAATTAACTTTTTTTTTCAATTAACTTTTTTTTTCAATTAACTTTTTTTTCAATTAAAGATTAGTATCCAGATTAGTAAAAATACGTATCCAAAGAAACCATGGGCTGTAAATACAATGCAGAGTTTAAAGCTGAAGTTCTGGGATCGAATCCAGAGAATATCAGTAAATTAATATTTTAAATGCCTTTTTTTTCAAATAACTTTTTTTCAAATAACTTTTTTTTTCAATTAACTTTTTTTTCAATTAACTTTTTTTTTCAATTGACTTTTTTTTCAATTAACAACTGAACAATTTTGTAGTTATTTAATCGTCGTAAATCACTTACCGATATTTCGGCTGCATTCGTATCTTTCCGTGTTTTTCTTTCCGTTTTACTGGGTTTTTACACGTATTGGTGAATGTGATTGAATAAACCATTAAAAGCGATGCTCCAGCATGACAGCAAGCCGATGCCTGAAACCTGTGAAGAAGTAGTAGAATGTGTCAGTGAGTGTATATGCGTGTGTATGTTTTAATACATATAACCTGTATAATAAAACCTTTTTTCCTTAACCAGCTTTATACTTTATACATCATGTTGGACCACTGAATGCAACACGTTTATTTTTTTCATTCTCTCTGTATTTATTTCCTCTTATTCCTTTCTGACGAAGAGCGTTGGCTCGAAACATAAGACTCTTCCATTTTTCGCGAGCGTGAAATTAATACATTTGTTTATTGTTCCTACACTCGTTTTCGTCTTTGTTTTTCTATAAATCTGAACTATACACACACACACACACACACACACACACATACATATATATATATATATATATATATATATATATA
>NW_026338833.1:8922-10168 GCF_001194135.2 Octopus bimaculoides | reverse complement strand
ATATATATACTAGCAGCTAAGCCCGGTTTCACCCGGTCGGTTTGGATGATGTGGCTGTAAAACCTGGTCTGTGTAAGCATTCGACTTGTTTGGGCACGCTTACGTTAAAAAACAATTTTAGAATGACTTTTTTCTGTCAAAACGCTACAAATAACTGACCAACAAAAAAAAAAACAACCAAGATTCAACCAAATCAAAATATAAACCCAAATACTAAGCAAACAAAGATGAATCATCCCATTTCCATTGCGCGCGCACACGCACATTCACAGAGTTGAAACGCTGTTTGATTTATTTTCTCAGCGTACAATTTTCATCATCCCACTACCAAGTATGACATCACCCCTTCCTTCTTTATTCATCTATCAGTCCTTCCTTCCTCATTCATGAACACAAGCTGAATACAATTGTTTTGAGCTGAGTGGGGGTACTAGATTCTTTTGTTCGAAAATATAAAGACACGACTCGTCTCGTCTAGCCACCTGGAGACGATGTCTCCTGGGACTAAATCACAGCAACATTCGTCCTAAACCAGGACTGCCAT
Source organism: Octopus bimaculoides (assembly GCF_001194135.2). Classification (NCBI taxonomy): domain Eukaryota; kingdom Metazoa; phylum Mollusca; class Cephalopoda; order Octopoda; family Octopodidae; genus Octopus; species Octopus bimaculoides. The sequence goes on along the minus strand of NW_026338833.1, from coordinate 9,624 downwards.
GTTATGTTGGCAGATAATTTTTACTCCAGTTACGCCTTGGATGAATGAAGCACGCAATGGAAAGCCACGTGTGTTTCAGCAAAGACTCAGCACTTTCTAAAGGGATCCACTTAACCTAAGAATAGGTCTCAGACGATCATAGCGATCATGTAACACCGAACTTGCGGCCTCCAATCAGCTAGATCTAAATCCCATGGACTTATCATGTTTGGAGCGTTGTTTAAAGAGAGACTAATCGACATATCCACAAAACCACAGCCCCAGTGAAGGCTGTCACTGCCCAGGTGATGTGCGACATTTAGTGCAAGCTTGTTAACGATTTCGATCCCGTCTTGAAGCTGTCATCGAAGCTGAAGGCGGATTCATAGAATGGTATTATGACAAAACTTACGGAGAACATGTGCACAAGTTTTTTATTAAAATATGTTACGGTTTTACTAGTTGAGGGTTGTTTAATTAAATCAACAAGTATGTCCTCAAATACCCCTCGCACACTTTACACACACACACACACACACACACACACACACACACACACACATGTATTTATGTATTGCGCGCACGTGTGCGTTCGTGTGTGTGTGTGTGTGTGCCGAAAGAATCAAGCGAAAACGGCTTCCTATGATTACCAGAGCAAGGTGTAAATAGAGATATTCAGGGTGGGTTAGAGTTATTTGTATAAACGAGTAGAAGACGGGTAGG
>NW_026338833.1:4787-6660 GCF_001194135.2 Octopus bimaculoides | reverse complement strand
CATCGCCACCACGTTAATCCCCCCCAGTATTACATTGTCAATCCGAAGACGTCTCCAACACAAACAATAACGAGAGACAGAGATAAGAGATAGACATGATCACGGGTGGATGTATGCGTGTATATTGCGTGTGTGTGTGTGTGTGTGTGTGTGTGTGTGTGTGTGTATGCATATTGTGTGTGTGTGTATGTATGTTGTGTGTGTGTGTGTGCGTGCTTGTTTGTGTGTATGTGAATGTGTGTGAATGTGTGTGTATGCGTGTATATTGAGTGTGTTATTTCTTGACTGCCCACAAGGGGCTACACACAGAGGTAACAAACAAAGACAAATGGATTAAGTCGATTATATCGACCCCAGTGCGTAACTGGTACTTATTTAATCGACCCCGAAAGGATGAAAGGCAAAGTCGACCTCGGCGGAATTTGAACTCAGAACGTAGCGGCCGACGAAATATTTATTTCTTTATTGCCCACAGGGGGCTACACATAGAGGGGACAAATAAGGACAGACAAAGGGACAAAGTGTGTGTGTGTGTGTGCATATTGTGTGTGTGTATGTATGTTGTGTGTGTGTTTGTGTGCGTGCTTGCTTGTTTGTGTGTGAATGTGTGTGCGTGCGTATGTATGTGTATTGTGTGTGAATGTGTGTGTGTGAATGTGTGTGTGTGAATGTGTGTGTGTGAATGTGTGTGTGCGTGCTTGTTTGTGTGTATGTATATTGTGTGTGCGTGTGGACGTGAGTATAAGTGCATGTGAATGTGTGTGCGTGCGTATGTATGTGTAATGTGTGTGTGTGCGAGTGAATGTGAGTGTGTGTGTGTGTATGTATGTGTTTTCCCCCACCTCCATCACCGCTTGAAGTAAGAGCGAGAGAAAGTTGTGGGGTGGAAGAGTACTGCAGGGTTCGCCACCATCCCCTGCCGGAGCCTCGTGGAGCTTTTAGGTGTTTTCGCTCAATAAACACTCACAACGCCCGGTCTGGGAATCGAAACCGCGATCCTACGACCACGAGTCCGCTGCTCTAACCACTGGGCCATTGCGCTTCCACACCAGTTATGTACCACATTACTATTTAACAAAGCCTCACTCTCCAACATACAACAACCTTTGGTCCACAGGGTACACTGTGTCCTCCCTCTGTCAGTTCTACCACTACTACAACAGCCTCTGTTCATCTCAACTAGCTAATTACATACTACATCCACCAAGGTTCATTGGACTTTATTACAACCCTTTCCCGTGCCTCACCTACAGTATCTCACTGCCCTCGGGCAAAATTACCGATCCTTCCTCCCCTGACCCTAATCCCTCAGCAATTTCAAGATCCTTTGGGTTTCTTTCTTTCTTAGGACAAGGATTTGAAAAATTTTGAAATGAACAAAGCCCGATGGGGAGGAGTGACTAATCGATAAAAGTCAAAAGCGGGGCAGTGAAGTTGGGGTGGGGGAGAACGTGGACAGTGAAGGTGAAGGTCAATCATGAGCCGGGGAAGATTATGGTCACTGCTAACCCTTCTAGACTAAAACGAAACAAGAAAATTGAAGATGTTAGCATATACAGACATAACAGACAGGAGCAGAACACAACACGCACACACATACACGCACACATACACACACACAAACGCACGTGTAATGTATGTATGTATGTGTGTGTGTGTGTGTGTGTGTGTAGTATATGCGTGAATATGTGTGCGGAGCTTATATGTGTGTGTCTGCGTGTGTACGTATGCTTGTGCCAGTGTGCATGAGGGAATTAGCGAATGTATAAACAGATTAAAGGAAATTAGTGTTTATATATATATATATATGTGTGTGTGTGTGTACATACATACATATATATATATATATATATATATATAGTCTATATATATA
>NW_026338833.1:3914-4433 GCF_001194135.2 Octopus bimaculoides | reverse complement strand
ATATATGTATGTTTATATAAGTGTTTAATCTAGAAATCTACAATTTCCAGAAACACAAAATAAATAACGCAAAAACCCCACCAAAAAAACACCAACAAAAACAATAACGAAACACTAAAAAACAGACAACCTACTTCTCTCCCCTGAGTAAAGTTTTTTATTTATTTTTTCCTTACATTTTATATTTTTTATTGTATTTTTATGTTAGTCTTACATTTTGTGTGTGTGTGTGTGTTGGAACTGGAATAAAATTCTCTACCTGATAGATTGTATAACAGACACACCCGTCCTAATTGTTGTTCGGGGTGGATAGCCAGACGCTGGGAGGATACAATGAAGCAAATCCACTAGATTTTAACTATTAATAGACTCAAACAGCCTCACTCTCTTTCTCACTCTCTCTCTCTATATATATATATATGTGTGTGTGTGTGTGTGTGTGTGTGTGTGTTCACTAATTATGTTTGTGCTTTGCGTTTCACTATTTGCGCAGTTTCGTTTAGGCTGTCCGATTTTGGT
>NW_026338833.1:1357-2335 GCF_001194135.2 Octopus bimaculoides | reverse complement strand
ATATATATATATATATATATATATAGGCATATGTACTTGTATACATATATACGAATGTACATACATATACACAGACAGACAGACAGGTAGATAGATAGATAGATAGATAGATAGATAGATAGATAGATAGATAGATAGATAGATAGATAGATAGATAGGCATGTAGTTAGGTATGTTAGGTAGATATACGGCTAGATAGATAACCAAACACATACAAACGCATGTACATGCACATAGATGCATACACTAACACGCGCGCATGCACACACACATACACACACAAACACCTTTACTCTTTCTATCATTGGATTACCGCCAAGATGAGACACTGCCGGCAATCCTATACACCAGAGGCGGGAAAACTTCTATTTGGAGATCGGCACTGGATTAAAATGTAATATAAGAATGGCGTGTTGAAAGAAATTACATCAAATTGAGTGAAAATCTAAGTTTAGTTATTGTAAAAAATATAATTATAAATAATTAAATAAATATAATTATGAAATAAATTAAATTTGAACTGACCTTGTAATGATTAAATGAATTTAAAAACATTTTGGATAAATATCTTCTTTATTTTTTGTTTACTCTTTTACTTGTTTCAGTCATTTGACTGCGGCCATGCTGGAGCACCGCCTTTGGTCGAAGAAATCGACCCCAGGACTTAATCTTTGTAAACCCAGTAGTTATTCTATCGATCCCCTTTTGCCGAACCGCTAAGTTACGGGGACGTAAACACACCAGCATCGGTTGTCAAGCGATGTTGGGGGACAAACACAGATACACAAACACATACACATCTATATACATATATATATACATATATATATGACGGGCTTCTTTCAGTTTCCGTCAACCAAATCCACTCACAAGGCTTTGGTCGGCCCGAGGGTATAGTAGAAGACACTTGCCCAAGGTGCCACGCAGTGGGACTGAACCCGGAACCATGTGGTTGAGAAGCAAGCTACTTACCACACA
>NW_026338832.1:0-244 GCF_001194135.2 Octopus bimaculoides | reverse complement strand
TTGGTTTTTATGTTTGTTTTTTCATAATAAGAAAATTTTGCAGTAACACGTCTTAAAATTGAAGAATTTCATTGAGAATTTGTGGGAGAAGTTTTCAATCATAAAATCATACGCAATTTAAACCTTAATAATAAGTATGCGAAGTGGGTTATATTTGAACTTTAGATAACTCGCTACAAGTTTCAATGTTGTACTTATACATACACACACACATACACACACACACACACACACACACACACAC
>NW_026338831.1:0-426 GCF_001194135.2 Octopus bimaculoides | reverse complement strand
TATCGTTGTTGTTGTTACTTTTGTTTTTGTTGTTTATTTATTTATTTATTTATTTTGTTATTTATTAATATTGTTGTTGTTATTGTTAGCAATCCTTGTAATAAGATTTTAGGAAAAATTATTGCTATTATTGACTTTATTAATGTTGTTATGACATAAAAGACATCATTACTGTTATTGTTGTTGATTTATTATGCTAAAATTTATCATTATTACGATTCTCGTTCTTTGTAGCTATTGTCGTCATTGTTGCTGTTGGTGTTGTTGTTGTTGTTGTTGTTGTTGCAGTTTTCGTTAATTGAACTGCTACATTAGTTTGTCAAAGCTAAAAGTAATCGGCTTATTACAATAACAACAAAACATATGTAAAGTACCAAAATTCATGAGCATGCATACACACATACACATATACACATATATAACTAT
>NW_026338830.1:0-374 GCF_001194135.2 Octopus bimaculoides | reverse complement strand
AAACAGGTATAATCATACTTGTCTCTGGATGTCACATTGTAAATTGCAGCTTTCAACTGGTATTCATTTGTCTTTTATGGTACCTGAAGTGGACTAAGGCATTATAATGGAGGAAGTTGAATGCACATCCGCGATCAGGTTCTTATACTAGATAGGTCGTACACCAAAATAAACTTTCGATGAAATGAAAGAAGTTTATGGTGATGATGTACCATTTATACGACGTAATCAATCACTGGCATCACCAGTTCAAATGTCGGATATTAGTGGAAACTGTTCCTATTCCTGGACGACCCACCATTGATGGCGACACCATCCATAAAATGGAAGTCGCCATTTTAGAGGATCGTTGCATAATTATTCGGCATCTAGCC
>NW_026338829.1:0-208 GCF_001194135.2 Octopus bimaculoides | reverse complement strand
GGGTGGGCGATGATGATGATGATGAAGGTCTATATATTATAGCAATGATGCCATATTCTAGTTGGATTTTATAAATGACAGTTCCTTGCGTGAGTGCTCGTGTTCTCTGATGCGTGTACTATGATTAGTGTTTGTGTGTGTCTGTGAGTGTGTGTGTCTGTGTATGTGTGTGTCTGTGTCTGTGTCTGTGTGTCTATGCGCCTGTCAA
>NW_026338828.1:0-389 GCF_001194135.2 Octopus bimaculoides | reverse complement strand
AACTAATGAAGTATTCCGCGTAATATAAGAAATGAGTTAGAAATTGTTTGGTATGTATGACGACACTGCACTTCATTGTATCGACTGAAAATTACGGTCCTTGTGGAGAAATCTGCGACCGTAATCAATGCTGTTATAAGGTGATGTATTTTCAAAATCATCTTCGGTTCAATAAAATTCATTAGACGTAATTTTTCAAGGATTTTGCGTCTTGGGTTCAAATTTTGTACTTTATCGCTTTCGAGATCTATAGAATAAAATGCGAGTTAAGAATTGGGGACAGTATAATCGACTAACACCGTGTAGAGTTTTACCCTTATGAAGCTGTTCGTAAAATCTCTTATTATTTCTATGATTTATAACTAAAACATAATATCAATGTTATTTAT
>NW_026338827.1:0-357 GCF_001194135.2 Octopus bimaculoides | reverse complement strand
TGCCATCTTCCTTGCTAATATTATTCTAGAGGGAAGAATTGGATTTTTTTATGAAATTATATCTGCTTTTTTTTCGTCTGGAAATTTTGTCCCCATTTTGCTTCAATATTGCCAGTAAGTCTTCTTTATATATTCTTTATGTATAATTTAAATTTCAATTCATTTAAAATATTTAGCGTACACCGATTGCTACGTCACAACTTACCTAAAATATCTAAGTTCATGCTATTGGCCATCTTGAGTTATTCCCTTAACCATGTTTTGTACTTTTTGTAAATATATGTAAAAATTTTTGGTGTTAAAAGCATTCGACCAGTGCCAGTAATTATGTATTTAGTTTACGAAGACCTTTGCGTT
>NW_026338826.1:0-371 GCF_001194135.2 Octopus bimaculoides | reverse complement strand
CCATCGCCACATATTCTGCAGTTACTTGTTATGTTTCTTTTCATTATATTTTTGGGTAATGTCTGGTGGGGAGGCATTGGTGTTGTGCTGCAATTAAAAATCCTTCAGTCTCTGCTTTGAGTCCTGAGCTTCTCAGCCATTGCTGGGATTTTTCTCTGTCTATTTCTTTTGCATTTAGTTTAGCCCAGTATTTGTCATGAAGGGGCTTTTCTTCCCATCGTTTTATCATGTTCCGTTGCTGTTCTAGTTTTAGTTTGGATTTCATTTGTTTTATAGCTTTTGTTGCTGCTGCTGCTTCTTCTTCTTCTTCTCCTCCTCCTCCCCCTTCTTCTCCTTCTTCTTCTTCTTCTTCTTCTTCTTCTTCTTCTTCT
>NW_026338825.1:0-271 GCF_001194135.2 Octopus bimaculoides | reverse complement strand
TGTATGTATGTATGTATGTATGTACGCGTGTATAGATATATATGCTTATATTTATATATACATTTGCTTGATCTTTTATCTGTAGATATATTTAGGATAATTATATATTTAGATAATATATACGCTTATATAATGACGTACTTATCTCTATCAATATAGGCATAATTGGGTGCATTGGTTTGTGTACGTGAGAATGTATTTGTTTCATGCATAGCTTTATAGTGTTGCGTGTATGTGCGTGTAGTATGTGTGTGAATGTGTGTGAATGTGT
>NW_026338824.1:0-521 GCF_001194135.2 Octopus bimaculoides | reverse complement strand
TTCCCACCCTTTCTCTAATTCTTCTCCTTCCCCTTAACCGTTCTCTGTCTGTCCTTCTCTCTCCCTCACTCTTCCTCCTTGACTCTCTCGTTGCTCACACGTGACCAGCGGCCATCTTCCTTCTAACTTGAATTTCTTTCTTTCTTCTCGTTCAGCTATAAGAGATAGCACACATTTTCGTCTGTCTCCTGTCAAAGCTTGTTCTCCGGCGTTCACCACTTCACCTCGTAATGGCTTAACAGCCCTTACTGTTTGTTTTAACTGTCTTGTTTTTGTTACCAACTTTGACCCTCCGCAAATCTCAAATTTTATTTAATTTGCTTTGCAGGAGCGACTGTTTTGACGAAGACGCATCTTGTCCTAACGCTCGAATGAGGAGTAGATAAAACAGGGGACAACTGATGAAGGGATTGTTCTTTATGTTGCCTGTCTCGTTTTTCTATTTGTTTCTTTCGTTGTTCAGAAAAAAGCTCGTTTTCCATGTTTTTGTAATTCATGTTCTCGTTTTTCTTGTTTACGTT
>NW_026338823.1:0-484 GCF_001194135.2 Octopus bimaculoides | reverse complement strand
CTGGAACCCTCGACGTCGTAAGCGACGGAGGGCCAACAACAACAACAATATACACAGAACCCAGGTTAGTCTGGTCTCTCTTCTTTGACAGATCTCAGTCATAGCAGAAACCAGCAGGATCAGTTATTGCCTATTCTTATTTCTGTTTCTCTTAATCTAAGGCATCTTGAATAAGACATAGCTTTGCTTTATCTTCTTAATATCGTTGGGTTATTTCATCACATATGTTAATTTCCTTTCTTCTGTCTGAACAACATTTTTCATTCACAGCATTCATCTATCACATAAATGAGCTTTATTTCAAGAATTTACATTTCACATACATCTACAATATGCTTAATTCAACCTTGTTTTATGAATACTGCAATTGAAATTTGTTATTTAACTCTGTGGGAATTACTGCCTCATTCAAATTCTAAACATGTGTGTGTGTATGTATATATAACCTCGTGGGCATCGGTACCATTTTCCTCTTTCTCCGTTC
>NW_026338822.1:0-263 GCF_001194135.2 Octopus bimaculoides | reverse complement strand
TATATATAGACATATATATACATGTATATATATATATATATATATATATAAATATACATGTATTCATATATGCATACATATATATACATTTATACATATATACGTATGTATATATACACAATATATATCTATATATTTATGTATATATACATATATATATATGTGTATATATACATATATATATACCTATATATGTATATATGCATATACCTATATATATATACATATGTATATATACATATATATATATAAATATGTATATA
>NW_026338821.1:0-277 GCF_001194135.2 Octopus bimaculoides | reverse complement strand
TATTATTATTATTAAGGCAGCGAGCTGGCAGAATCATTAGCACGCCGGGCGAAATGCTTTGAGGTATTTCATCTGGTGCTACGTTCTGAGCTCAAATTCCGCTGAGGATAACTTTCCCTTTCATTCTTTCGGGGTCGATAAACCAAATACCAGTCAAGCACTGGGATCGATGTAATCAACTGCTCCCCTCCTCACAGATTCTTGGTCTTGTACCTACAATAGAAAGGATTATTATTATTATTATTATTATTCAGTAGTTTTATTTTTTTTATAACGT
>NW_026338820.1:0-219 GCF_001194135.2 Octopus bimaculoides | reverse complement strand
TATATATATATATATGTATGTATGTATATATATATATATTTGTTTATTTTATATCGCATTCTTTGAACAATAGCCCTGTTAGTTACAGGTTTCCAACAGAACAGTCACTGGTTCATTTCATTTTTGATGTGACAAGAAAGCATCTATGATGCTCGAAATGAATACCACACAGTAATTCAGCATCAAAACGCTAGTTTATTCGTCTTGTTGATGATGGCT
>NW_026338819.1:0-398 GCF_001194135.2 Octopus bimaculoides | reverse complement strand
TATATATGTATATATATGATGCAATTTATATTAGCCTGGATGTTTTGCATTGCTGTTTGGAGCTTTTTCACATCTTCATTCATTGTTTTTATCATTGCATCATAAACTTTTTTGTTCTCCATGATGATAACTGCAATCATCATCATCATCATCATCGTCATCATCATTAGAAACAATTGTAGGATTTTTGCAGCTGGCGTCTTAGAAATGGAAATGGATTATCTTCTTATCTTTATTCTTCTTGTGATATACACAAATGTATTTCCTGTTGCCAAAACTGAGTTCTTTGAAAATTGATTGGCTGGAATCAGAAGATTTCTGTTGGGAGCATGTTTCCAATAATTTCATGCTGCACAAGATGAAGAAATATGTGACAGTGTGTGACAGTGAAACCTAGG
>NW_026338818.1:0-268 GCF_001194135.2 Octopus bimaculoides | reverse complement strand
CACACACATATACATACATACATACACATATACATACATACATAGATGATTAACGCCAGTAGAAATATATATATATTGACTTGTAATTTTGTGAGTGAGTGAGCTGCGAAGAGATTACAGTTGCTTACGTCTTGCCATCCATGTTTCATTAACGGTGCCATCTTTATCTGGTGTCTACATCTCACAGAAGACCATTCTTATAGACGCATAATAGGTGAACGGGGCAGAAGGTGGCGGCGGCGGCGGCGGCGGCGGCGGCGGCGGTGGT
>NW_026338817.1:0-322 GCF_001194135.2 Octopus bimaculoides | reverse complement strand
CACACACACACACACATGAGGGGGTGCTAAAAAGATCCTGGCTTTGGGTAAAAGGAAATAGAGGAAGATCAGTTCATTAATGATTTTATCCAACATATTCCCCTCTCAGATTCACACACTAACTGTAGCGGCCCTTCAGTTTTTGTAAACCCTGTAAAAGAACACAGAAGGTTGGGCCCTCCAACCAGGCTTTTCATCAACCCCTCATATATGCATAAATGCATGTGTGTGTATGCATGTATGACATGTGTGTGTATGCATGTATGACATGTGTGTGCACGTTTCTATAACCAGAAGGTGAGAGAGAGAGAGAGAGAGAGAG
>NW_026338816.1:0-253 GCF_001194135.2 Octopus bimaculoides | reverse complement strand
GTAGTAGTAGTAGTAGTAGTAGTAGTAGTAGTAGTAGTAGTAGCTGGTGGTGGCGGTTATTCTTGAGGTAGTGATGATGACATTGATAAAGACAAATAAAAACTAATTGATTCATATAAGTTGTTTTGCTAGTGAGTATGTGTATATGCCTGCCAGTATATATGTATACATGTATTTTCATTTTTTACGCCAAAGAGGACCAATGAATGTACATAAAAGAAAACAAAGGGAATTGTGTAAATATCATGTATGT
>NW_026338815.1:0-206 GCF_001194135.2 Octopus bimaculoides | reverse complement strand
TACTATTGCTACCTTTTTTCAGCGACCACAACTGCTTAAACCTCCCAGGCTAACCTGTCATATCTCTATTTTTATTATTATTATTGTTGTTGTCATTGCTGTTGATGTGGTTATAAATATTATTACCCTCATCATCATCATCATCATCATCACCACCGTCATTATCATTATTATTATTGTTGTTGTTGTTGTTGTTGTTGTTGTTG
>NW_026338814.1:0-217 GCF_001194135.2 Octopus bimaculoides | reverse complement strand
TCCAGTTTGTTGTGGGGTAGGCACCGAAACAGAGGGAGTGGGATCTTTTGTTAGTGTCGGGGTCAATGAATTTGTGAGGATGGGGTTTTTTGGGGGGTTTTCTGAAGGGCCTGGTGTCTGTGCTGCTTCTCTTCTTTTCTTTACCTCAGGACAATCCACTTGAATGCGGCCCTTTTTGCCGCAGGCATAACAGGTGGGCTTTCTGCCCTCGACCTGT
>NW_026338813.1:0-375 GCF_001194135.2 Octopus bimaculoides | reverse complement strand
TCCTCCTTTTGCTGTCTCCAAACATCATTTCTATCTCCTTCTTTACTTTCCTTTGGTGGGAACGTATAATGATTTGCATGTTTGCATGCAATAAGCACCTTTAAATGACTAATGGTCTTCTGTAAACCAGTCATCTTTTTCTCTGTCTTCAAACCCCATGATGATACTTTCTTTGCTATTTTGGTTTTGTTTACTTTTTCAATATCTTTCGTGTACTGTTTTCCAGTAGAAGCCAGAGCATATAGACAGGTGTTAATCTGCCAGCATGTGGGTTCATCACACTGTTGTAAATACTCATCACCAATTTTGTTAACAATTTTATGTATGTATGTATGTATGTATACATGCAGATTTGTATGTCTTGTTTTATGTATG
>NW_026338812.1:0-341 GCF_001194135.2 Octopus bimaculoides | reverse complement strand
TATATATATATATATATATATATATATATATATGCATATATATATGTGTGGGTATGTATGTATATATATATGTGTATATATATATATATTTGTTATCATTATCAGCACACTTGACTTAACGATGTTCTAGACACAAATTTTCCATCTAACAGGGTCAATTTACAATATTTCTTTGATGCCATTTTTCCTTCTCTTCGTTTATTTTAGTTTTTTGTTTCTTGCTGTTCTTTTTAGCTTTTTATTTATTTTTATTTATTTCATTTATTCATTTTTTTTTTGTTATCGAGACATATTTAAATTACAATATTAGTTCATTGTTTTTTGGTTTCTTTTTTTTTCTA
>NW_026338811.1:0-201 GCF_001194135.2 Octopus bimaculoides | reverse complement strand
ACTGGCTATGGCTTCACTTGGACTGGATAATCCACCAGTTGAACCACAGGGTGGTAGCACTTTTACGCCTACTTTCAAGATTCAAAGAAAGTTGTACCACCGCATAGGAAGTCTCCTACGAGCAGTAAACAGGAAGCCAGTCTATGCACAGCTATATTTCGTTGACAGTGTAAATGAGATGAGAAACAGGTTGTCATTCAG
>NW_026338810.1:0-380 GCF_001194135.2 Octopus bimaculoides | reverse complement strand
AACGAGTTCAGGATCGGTTGTGGGGGCCTGCATGTGAATGATGCATGCAGATATGTCTTCTTCTAGACATGTCCTCTGTGATACAGAAGCAATTTATTTTATAACTCTAATGTCAACTTTACAAATAGATAATTTGGTATCACTATACAACAGGATACAATATGTACAATATACATAATACCACTTCCATTTTTGTGTGTGCGAATATTATATTAATTGTCTTGTTGAGATAGGCATTCTGGCAAATATCAATGATATATGTAGCTGACAAAGAAGGCAGTATATAAATTAGTTTTGTAAGCTGCAGGGCAGGATAATGACCCAAAGGGAAACACAAAGCAGAATATTTGAATATATATATATATATATATGCATACACA
>NW_026338808.1:0-375 GCF_001194135.2 Octopus bimaculoides | reverse complement strand
TGTTGTGTTAACAACAAACAAGATGAGGACAAATATCCGTCAATTGTAAACGATGTAAATAATGAAGGAATTATCCTAAAATTGTTAGGAGAAACAGACAATTCAAATCTTATATGCTTGGCATTAAATATTTTTCCGTATCTAGTGTTTTTATAGTTTTTATTTTTGATCTTTCTAATAGATTTAATAAAATTTGTCTTTAATTGTTTAGCGAAAGGAATTATGTTCCATATACTTTTATCTGAATCTATCTTATTTATATATTCATTTCTTTGTCACAATATCGTTTTTTTTCACACAAGGTATTAATTTCTTCGTTAGTATGTTTATTATTATTATTATTATTATTATTATTATTGTTGTTCAGTAGTTTTA
>NW_026338807.1:0-320 GCF_001194135.2 Octopus bimaculoides | reverse complement strand
GATAGATAGATAGATAGATAGATAGATAGATAGACAGATAGATGTATATATATGTATATACATATATATGTATATTACTACGGCACTCCGTCGGTTACGACGATGAGGGTTCCAGTTGTTCTCGGGGAGCTTCAGCGTAACACAGAGTGTGACAAGGCTGGCCCTTTGAAACACAGGGACAACAGAAGCAGGAAGAAAGAGTGAAAGAGTTATGGTGAAAGAGTACAGCTGGGATTCTCCACTACCCGATGCCGGAGCCCCGTGGAGCTTTAATTGTTTCGCTCAATAAACACTCAAAACGCCCGTCTGGGAATCGAAAC
>NW_026338806.1:0-237 GCF_001194135.2 Octopus bimaculoides | reverse complement strand
TAAAATCAGATCGGAATTGGCTTCTATGAATATAGACACAAAAGATTTATACATTTTTCATTGGATAATTTGTGCGCCAGGTCACTCGAGCTTTGAACCACCGTCAGTTTAAAGAATTTCTTGAGGATATCGAGGCAGAGAATGGAGATTTGGTTTATTATTGTGAGGTGCGATGGGTGAGCGAAGGAAAATGTTGAAACGATTTTATGATCTGAGGAGTGAAATTTTTACATTCAT
>NW_026338805.1:0-249 GCF_001194135.2 Octopus bimaculoides | reverse complement strand
ATTTTTATCTGAGGTTAATTGAATTGAATCATTTTCTTTCACTGTTGCGTTGATGGATCTTTCTGAAGTTGATTGTGGAGTTCTTTTGTCATTGTCTTATTGAGCTGCTTTTTTTCCTGTTTCAAGTAATTTTGATTATTATGATTTTCTTATTCTTAACTCAGATACCAAAACCAAAAGTCATTGAATTTACAAAACAATTCTCAAAGGAATTTGTATTGACTCACAATAACCAGTTATATTGCAGAC
>NW_026338804.1:0-435 GCF_001194135.2 Octopus bimaculoides | reverse complement strand
TATATAAATATATAAAGCTCAATTTATTCGTGATCAGAGTTGTTCGAAAACTGAGGTACTACTGTATGCATATATATATATATAGATATATATATATATACACACACATATATGATTGTTTTTTGGAACAGTGAATCTTGGAGCAGATAAAGCTATAAATAACAGTATGTAAATATTGGGTTAGAAAACTTTTTAGAGGGTTCATATCCTACAGGTAACTTTCAGTTCTTTCTATTCAAGGGGTCTATAATATTTACACACTATTATTTATAGATTCATTTCCCTCCCTGAGATTCACCATTCTTATAAGGAATTATTTCACATTCTCAAAATTTCTAAACTCTTACAACATCAACTATATATACATATACATATATATATACATATTCAGAGGCACTATACAAAAAAGATCGCCACAGTCCAGCAGATGAACTA
>NW_026338803.1:0-363 GCF_001194135.2 Octopus bimaculoides | reverse complement strand
TAATAATAATAATAATTATTATTATTATTATTATTGTTGTTGTTGTTATTATTATTATCGGTGTTGTTTTTGCTCTAAACCGTTTCCGTTTTGTTTCAAATTATTCTCGTAGGAGAAATTTTGCTTGTCGATTAAGCCAAACCAACGCACAGCAGATTTAACAAAGCTCGTCTTAGGAAGTCAGACGGATGTTGAGAGAGAGAGACAGAGAGAGAAGGCGCGAGAGTAAGGGAGACACGCGTATAAACGGACAAGAGAGTAGGCGTGAGAGAAAGAGAAAGAGAAAAAGAAAGGGAGAGAAAGAAAGACTGAGAGAATGAGTGAGTGTATATAAGTTAAAGTGTAAAAGAATAGCTGATATAT
>NW_026338802.1:0-1002 GCF_001194135.2 Octopus bimaculoides | reverse complement strand
GGACGCTGGTTACTCTCGTTCATACTTTACGTTTAAATTTCTGAAATTTTGAATTTCTATTCACCTCTTGTTTTGAGCTTGACAAAGACAGACGTACTGTTGAAATATTGGTCAACGAACAAATATCTATACAATCGAATCGCGCTCTTCGTCTTCACTATCATTAGTATTATTAGTATTATTATTATAATTTTTATTATTACTATTTTATTATTACTTATTATTACTAATTTTGTTATTAATATTCAGTAGTTTTTAATTTTTATAATGTGCTTTCACTTCACTACCGAGCGCAGTTCTGTGTGCCTTGGGTATGTGCTGTGGTTTGCTGTGATGCTTTTATGGTTACTGTATTGAAAGTGTTTTGCGTAGGATGTGTGCAGTGCCCAGTAGTGCAATTTTCTGTATGTTGTATATATTTGTAAATCCTGGTGTTTTTGTTATGTATTTGTCTGTATATTTTATTTATCATACCTAATGCGCCCACTATGACAGGAAATGTTTCTGTTTTTAGATTCCACATTCGAGTTACCTCTATTTCCAGGTCTTTGTATTTTGAAAGTTTCTCCATTTCTTTTAGGGAAACGTTGTCGTCTGCTGGTATTGATACATCAATTAGAAAGCATTTTTTTCCTTCATGATCTTTGACAACTATATCTGGCCTATTGGTCTTAATTTCTATATCTGTGTGTATTGGCATATCCCAGAGTATGGTTGCTTTCTCATCTTCTGTGACCTTTTCTGGCGTGTGCTCATACCATCTTTTTTCTGTTGTTATTCCATAGTGTTGGTATAGCTTCCAGTGTATGTAGGTCCCAACTCTGTTTTATCTGTGAATATATTCTTTCTTAGGCAGGACTGGGCAGCCAGAGATTTATTGTCTCTTGTCCATCTCCACTTATTCTGTAGTTGCTTGTTATGTTTCTTTTCATTATATGTTTTTGGTAATTTATGGTGAGGAGGCTTTGGTCTTGTGCTGCAATTAAAAATCCTTCAGTCTCT
>NW_026338801.1:0-259 GCF_001194135.2 Octopus bimaculoides | reverse complement strand
GAATAACATGTATATCCACACATATCCACATACACACACACACACACACACATATATATGCATGTATATAGATATATGCATACATATGTACATATACATACACACACATACACATGTACATTATGTATATGTTATACATATGTATACACAGATATATATATATATATAAATATATACGTATATCATACATGATATACACACACACATGTATATACACATGTACATTATGTATCTGTTATACATATGTATTCACACACAC
>NW_026338800.1:0-250 GCF_001194135.2 Octopus bimaculoides | reverse complement strand
AGATAGATAGATAGATAGATAGATAGATAGATAGATAGATAGATACATCGCACATATCTATGTATTCGTGTGTTTACATCGTAGCTAGCGGTTCAGCAAAGGGGACCGCTCGAATGAGTACTAGGCTTCAAGAAAATTAGTACTGGTGTCACTTCATTCGACGAAAAGCTCTTCAAGGCAGTGCCTCAGAATGTTCACAGTCTAAAGACTGAAACTATATTTATACATGCATATATATATATATATATAT
>NW_026338799.1:1376-1897 GCF_001194135.2 Octopus bimaculoides | reverse complement strand
TGTATGTATAAATATGTGTGTGTGTACGCATATATATATGTATATATTTATACGCGCCAACACGCACGCACACACACACACGCATATGTATATACGCGCACACACCCATATGAACATGCACCCCTCCCTGCCACACACACTCACGCACAGTCACACGTACACACAAATGCACTTTCAATAGTTTTCTACATCATTTTGTTTCCATATTTCTGGAGATTTTTTGCTTGACTTTTTTTTTCTGATTTTTATTCTTATTTTCTTGTTCTTTCTCCTTGTTTTTCATCTTGTGGCACATATTTATTCTTTTCATCTCATCGACATCAACATCGTTCTAAATATTTTGTTTTCCTTTTTTCCCGATGTTTATTATGCTTTATTTTAATATTTTTCTCTGTTGTCTCCGCCCCTTAGGATATTCCCTTCCTTTATTATTATTATTATTATTATTATTATTATTATTATTATTATTATTATTATTCTTTATTATTATTATCATTATTATCATCATCATTATTACTACT
>NW_026338799.1:0-509 GCF_001194135.2 Octopus bimaculoides | reverse complement strand
CTACTACTACTACTACTACTACTACAACCACTACTACTACTACTACTACTACTACTACTGCTGCTGCTGCTGCCGCTGCTGCTGCTGCTGCCGCTGCTGCCGCTGCTGCTGCTGCTGCTGCTGCTGATGATGATAATGGTGATGATGATGATGATGATGATAATGATGCTTCGAATACTAGTTGTACTATTATTACAGCTATCATCATCATCCTAGTTATTATCATCATCCTTTTTAATATTATTGTATTTTTGCTTTAATATTTTTTCTACTTCATTTTTTTTTGTGGGTTGGGTTTCTTCTTTCTTTGTTCTCTTGCCAACACTATCATAACATTGTTTAACACGTTGCTTGCACATTCTTGCAATGATTCACAGGGCATGCTCAGAAATGTGCACATGAACGCATACATCACTCTTGTGAAGATCATTCACACACATATACACATGCACCGATGTCTTTCACATGCACACACACACACACACACACACACACACACACACACACAC
>NW_026338798.1:0-318 GCF_001194135.2 Octopus bimaculoides | reverse complement strand
TATATGCATATACTCATATATTGTTTATATATATATGTATGTATGTATGTGTATATACTACACTTTACATGATTTGTAGACAGACGCACGCGCGCCTAAACACGCGCACTCACACACAGACAGACAGTACCGTCTGTCATAAGATGCGTTTAGTAGGTTTGGTAGTAAGTTAGCTGTGAGTGGGGTCGGAGAATGTACGAAGAATTCTTTCGCAGAAGATATAATTAGACCACACGACATTCCTCTTGTTAGTAGAACATTGGGTATGTAGACATGCACGAGTGTGTGTGTGTGTGTGTGTGTGTGTGTGTGTGTGTG
>NW_026338797.1:0-486 GCF_001194135.2 Octopus bimaculoides | reverse complement strand
CATATATATATATATATATGTATGTGTGTATAAGTATTTGGAGAATCTATCTCAATTCTACCTATTAATTTATACGTATACCTATAAATTTACCTTACACACACACATAGAGACACGCACATATATTCACGCACTCATACATACACACATGCACACACATACACATATTCATAGGTGTGTTTCTTCAATTAGACATGCATCTTTGAGCATACTGCCATAATATGCAAACGAGGTAAACTAACCTGTTTATTTTCATTTTTTTCTTCTTTTTTTTTCCTTCAGCTATGTGCCGTGTTTATGTGACATCTGTTATGGCTATAAAACGGTCGACTTATCACAGAATCAGAGAGAAAGTAAAAAAGACGAATCAACGAGAGTTCAACTTTTGCATATTTTATGATTCTGGGAGGAAAATAAAACGTAAAAATGAAAAATAAAAGGAAGATAGTAGCGAAGAATGAGAGAGAGAAAGAGAGAAAGAGAGAA
>NW_026338796.1:0-363 GCF_001194135.2 Octopus bimaculoides | reverse complement strand
ACACACACACACACACACACACATATATGGGTGATAAATATTTACACTTATATACTTAATTACTTGTGATGAACTATATTTAAGAGATTTATTGAATAAAATGTTTCTCTTCATTATTTAATAAATACTAAAATATAACCCCAAATTATACATGTGTAATCATCATCAGAAACATTGCTATTTAACATTCATGCTACATACAGGTATGATTTAGATCAGTTTCCCAACCAATTTTTTTTTCGCTGAAGGACCCGTTTGACTGCTATTTTGCTCAACCCTCACGACCATTCATTGTTTTAAAAAAATCTTGTTATCCTTTTATACTTAAATATTATTTGGAATTTTATAAAAAAATCTTGTTAT
>NW_026338795.1:0-636 GCF_001194135.2 Octopus bimaculoides | reverse complement strand
GGCCAGTCAGGTGGTACTGGCAACGGCCACGCTCAAAATGGTGTATTTTTGGTTCCACCCGCACAAGAGCCAGTCCAGGGGCACTGGCAACGATCTCGCCCGAAAATCTTTACACATGTCACGGGCACAAGTGCCAGAAAGGCGACGCCTCAATATGTCTTCCAAGCTGAGTTTCATGTCCAATGAAGGACACGACGTTGGCACGGGTGCCAGTTGTCGAATTTAATTCGATTTCACATGCCTCAACAAGTCTTCGCAAGCGGAGTTTAGTGTCCAATATAGGAAAGGTACGCATAAGTGGGCTGGCTACACCCCTGGCAGGGGCCTTGGATTTAGGTCTCACTTGGCTTGCCGGGTCTTCTCACGCACAGTACATTTCCAAAGGTCTAGGTCAGAAGTCATTGCCTCGGTGAGTCTCAATGTTCGAAGGTCTTGCCTCACCACCTCAGCCCAGGTCTTCCTGGGCCTCCCTCAACTGTTAGGGTGTGGCACTTTTTCACGCAGCTATCCTCGTCCATTCTCACCACATGTCCATACCAGTGCAATCGCCTCTCTTGCACACCACAACTGATGCCTCTTATGTTCAGCGTTTCTCTCAAGATACTTACACTCTGTCGGGTATGCACACTGACATTA
>NW_026338794.1:0-517 GCF_001194135.2 Octopus bimaculoides | reverse complement strand
ATATATATATATACATATATATAATATATATACATATAATATATATATATGTATATATACATATGTATATATATACATATAATATATATATACATATACATTACATAATATATATATATCTATATATATATTTATATTGAACAAAATAATGGAAACACCAAGAATCATAATTTTCAAAATCTCTATAAAACCATCAATAGCTTGCTTATTTTTATGTTTTTGATTTATTATTAGTGTTGCTGAATATATTTTGCGAAAATTGCTGTTTCTTTTTAGATATCCTCAGGAAAAGGTAATTAAAATTCATTAAAGTGACAGATCTATAGGTCAAGGAGGTCAAATTGTTGGTGCTCGTATAGCAGGCACTAGCGCAATGAAAACAGCCAAAATATTTGGTGCATCAAGAACTACTATCACAAAAGCAATGACAGCCTTTGTGGAAGAGGGTAAAACCTCCTCTTTGAAACAAAACTCCAGAAGAAAACCAAAACTTTCAGATAGGGACCATTGAACTCTT
>NW_026338793.1:0-837 GCF_001194135.2 Octopus bimaculoides | reverse complement strand
GAGTCATTGACACCCCTGTGGGATTGGAAGAATGGACTAGCCGGACTTTTATAAAGAGTAGCGCATTGGTAGAGACAGAGTAAGTCGTAGGAATCGTTGAAAATTCATGGAAGTGGTAGCATGTCATTGAGATCTTTGAGAGTTTGTATTTATTGAAGTATTGTGTTTAGTGGACTAATTTGAAGTACGTCGTGTGAAGACAGTTGTGTCTCTCTTCTCTCCGCGGAATCTGTATATCCAACGTATAAGAAGGATATAAATGTGGCGACGAGTTTATTCGAAGCTTACTTTGGACGTTAATATTTTATTTTGATACAAAATCAAAGTAAAATTCGTTAACCTGGAAAGCTTATTAGCCCGCGTGCCACAGTTGCAACAGCATCAGCAACAACAGCCACAGCCGCAATTGCAACGACTACAATACCATCAATTGTTCAAGTCCAAAAATACTTCAGATTCGTTCTCACCGGACGACGTAGCAAACGCAATTTCAGAATTTAGTTATAACCCAGAAGAAGGTATTCCTTCTTTTGCATATCTTTGAAGATATGAAGAACTCTTCGAAGTTGAATGCAAAAATTGAACAGACAGGGAAAGAGTACGACGACACTTAAGAAAATTATTCCTTGCCGAACACGAAAAATACTGTAACTTCTTTCTGTCAAAAAGAAAAAGAATTTTGTGATGGAAAATTTTCAGTGAGAGTAGTTCCTTGTTCAATACTCGCCGGAAGTGCTTGAATTTAGTAAAAACAGATGAAGATTTCGTCACCTATGCTTGAAAATCAAACTTAAAGAATCAGCCTCGGACATGTTTAAATGTCTATTTTTTCTTCAG
>NW_026338792.1:0-279 GCF_001194135.2 Octopus bimaculoides | reverse complement strand
ATTTCTACAAGTACATATATATGGCTATGTGTGTGTGAGTGTGTGTTTGCGTATATAGAGGGTGCAGTGAATAAACTGTCAATCTATATTATGCAAAAATGAAAATAACACTGACATTTCATTTTATCAGATATATTTACCAAAATTACATAAAAATATCTTGAAATACTAAAGAGTAAATTTATTTAATAAAATCACCATTGGCTTCAATCATGGTCTCTAGACAACATCTGAATCTCCTGCAACTCTTCTGGATAGTCTCCTTGTTTAAGTTGGTGA
>NW_026338791.1:0-1058 GCF_001194135.2 Octopus bimaculoides | reverse complement strand
ATATATATATATATGTATATATGTAAAGATATACATATATATATATACATCTATCTATCCTAGTTAGAGTTATGATTCGAAAATATTGTGAAATAAGTTGAAATACATTGCACCTCCAGGTTTAAGAGATTCCATTCATATTAATAAACGTTTCTGTTGAAATACACGAGGAATCAAACATGTAAAACTGTGGAATTTTCTTCCTCCGGAGATTTTTCGGCAATATCGCTATTTACATTTGACGGATATTTGTCTTCATCTTGTTTGTTGTTAACACAAAGTTTCGGCTGATATACCCTCCAACCTTCATCAGGTGTCTTGGAGAAATTTTGAACCCAGGTTCTCATTTCCAAGGTATTTTTCGATGTTGGGGGGACAAATACAGACACCCAAACACACACGCATATATATATACATATACATATATACGGCGGGCTTCTTTCAGTTTCCGTCTACCAAATCCACTCACAAGGCTTTGGTCGGCCCGAGGCTATAGTAGAAGATACTTGCCCAAGGTGCCACGCACTGGGACTGAAACAGGAACCATGTGGTTGGTAAGTAAGCTACGTACCACACAGCCACTCCAGATCAATAAAATCCAAAAACTCCAAGGAGTCTGACACGCTGTTTTTTTTTCTCAAACGAAAAGGTAAAAAGAAGAACAATAGATAACTGTAAAAAAAAAAAAAAAAGACACTTAAAAATGAACTAAGATTTTTAGTAGATTGCGTATAGTTATACTGATATTTATTTGTAGTAAAACTTCTTCCGTATATTCTATAGAATTTTATATTTTACATAGGTTTATATATAGTGAATGATATACTAAACTTGATATATTATTGTATTTCGCAACATTTCAGAATTTAGATTTAGATGATGAGCGTTACATCTAATGGAACAGAATCTTCAAGAGACAATCCTGGTAAGTTTTGCATTAACTTTTGTAACCGATTTATTTCACTCGAAATTACAATAATTATCGTCGAGAAAGTTAATAATGATTGGATAATATTAATTCTTCATTCACTTGCTGTAATATATATGGACATGAGCAC
>NW_026338790.1:0-928 GCF_001194135.2 Octopus bimaculoides | reverse complement strand
CACACACACACACACACACACACACACACACACCACCTCTCCCTACGACTAAACTACTTCACCGTCGACACAACAACACCCTCAACACGTCGTTGTCGATGAGGAGGATCTTATGTTCTGTCAGTTGATTTTGGACAAACAAACGAACGAACGAGCGATACGTGCGAACGAAAGAACAGATGAACAAGTAGGAGAACGAATATCAAAGTACGGGGGATCGATTCTCAACAACGGAGGTACGGTTTTCTCATGTCACAACCTCTATTTTTTTTGTATAACAAACGTACACACACACGCACACACACACACACATACATGCATGCTGTCTATTAAAATCCTGTTTCTTAACTAATCTTATAACCGGTGTCATTTACTTACATAGACACACAGACACGCACGCATTCATATTACAGAAACGTAAATACATACATAATGCAAACATACATTCGTATATTTATATTCCAATACATACCTATCTATCTATCTATCTATCTATCTATCTATCTATCGGTCTTGTCTGTCTGACTGTCTATCTACGTTTTTCTCATACTTGTTTCGTCTATATTTCAATTATATATATATATATATATATATAAATATATATATAGAGAGAGAGAGACTGCAGCCATGCTGGAGCACCGCCTTTAGTCGAACAAATCGACATATATCTAGTTATGTTTACGCTGTTGTTTTTGCTGTTTCTGAATTCCGTGTAATAGGTTTTGCTTCATATTCTTCAAACCAGTTATTATTATTATTATTATTATTATTATTACTATTATCATTACTGTTTATTTATATATTTATCATCATTTTATCAATAGCTTACATTATAAAACGCAATCGTGGTAACATTCGTAATCATATACACAGACATGCAGTCTTACATTCATGAATACATATATATATATATATATATATATATATA
>NW_026338789.1:0-546 GCF_001194135.2 Octopus bimaculoides | reverse complement strand
CCACTTTTTTCAACATCTGTAGCTTTATGCCTATGCTAGAAATCACGTTTTTTTCTTACACACATCAACAATAATATTTCCAAGTTTAGTTTAACCTACCACTCATATTTTATTTAATATTTTTAGATTTTCTAGTTTTTGTTTCCATTTGTAACTTAGTAAGCATTAGTTTTAAAATGCAATATTATATTACTTAATTAATATGTTTATGAGAACTAATATTATGTTAGCTGTACTAAATTGATAAAATGCCAGTGAAAATGAAGTTGAAATTTATACTTAATAAGTATTAAGCAGCAGAGCAATTTCTGAAAAGTAATTTTTATCAAAGCAGAAACTTGAACTTCATATAGAATAGGCATAGACATGGTTGTCGGATGTGTATTAAGAAGTTTGCTGCCTAACCACTTAGTTCTAGGTTCATTCCCACTGTATGGCACCTTATACTAAAGCCACAGACTGACCAAAGCCTTGTAAGTGGAAGTGAATGAGTGGAAACTAAAAACTGCTCATTGTGTGTGTGTGTATATATATATATATACATAT
>NW_026338788.1:0-657 GCF_001194135.2 Octopus bimaculoides | reverse complement strand
GTGTGTGTGTGTGTGTGTGTGTGTGTGTGTGTTCGTATATATGTATGTATGTGCATGTATGTGTGTATGTATATAGGCATTATTTATGTACATATAATTTGCATATCGTATATGTGAGAAAATATCTGAAATTAGTTAGATGTTTATGTGCGGTGACGTGTAAGCAGAGAGAGAGGGATGGCGGGAGAAAGAGAAAGGAAGAAGAGGAGAAAGAGAATAAGAGGTACTTAGTAGACAGAGAGTATGTTAGTGAAAAATTGAGAGAGAATGCAAAAATTTACACATAAAGGAACAAGTTGCTATCATGACCACAACTCATAAACTCTTAAGTTATTCAATTTTGATTCAGTTATTATATTTTCTGCAGTACTTATTTCTGTTTCTCTTTTTTTTTTTAATGTTTTATCTCAGTTACAGTGCAGCCAGTCATCTTTCATTTTCAAATATAGATTGATTTGAATTGCAGCTCAAACAATTATTACTGGCGATAGTTACCTATCACTTGAATTAATCGATTTAATGGTGAGGTCGACTCTGTATGTATGTATGCATGTATGTATATATGTTTGTATGTATGTATGTATGTATGTATATACGTGTGTGTGTGTGCATAAATAAATAAATAGATATATATCTATATATATATATATATATATA
>NW_026338787.1:0-439 GCF_001194135.2 Octopus bimaculoides | reverse complement strand
GTGACTGTGTGTGTATGTATGTATGCATTTATGTATGTATGTATGTATGTATGTATGGATATTCTTCGGATCAGCGAGATTCAAGCAGACAGTCAGATGCATAGATATGGTTCAAACTATATTGGGTAGGATTGTATTATATATGTGTGTGTGTGTGTATGTGTCTATGTCATGTGTGTGTGTCAATGTCATGTGTGTGTGTGTGTGTGTGTTAGGAATATGCGTGCGTGTGCACTTAGCTCTAACTATCTGTTTCGGAGTGCGTGTTTACATATGTATTTTAGTGTATTCTGACAGGTATACATACATGCATACCTATATACATAAATATATGTGTGTGTGTATATATGTATTGCGTATATGTATATAAACGCAAGAATATACCTGTATACTATATTTGCTATATATAAATTGCTATATATATATATATATATATATA
>NW_026338786.1:0-513 GCF_001194135.2 Octopus bimaculoides | reverse complement strand
ATATATATATATATGCATACACATGTATATATTTATACATGAAAATGGGTGTTTGTATGGGTGTGTGTGGGTGTGCGACTGGGTGTCAACATTTATTGTGGACTCCTTTTTGTGAGACCTAGTTTAGCTGCCCCGTTTTTACCATGGTAAACTCAGTGATACCTCCTTTCTCTGCTACACAAACCACAAGCTTGTTTTGCTTAATGGTTAATCTAAGAAGACATTGACCATTGTACTAGCTACTTATGCCAGCTTCGACACGACTCGGCTGAAACCCTTTGTTAATACCAACGGCATTTGAAACCTCACTTGTCTTAACTATATCCACTAATGCTTCACTTTATATGACATGGCTCCATATTGTTTCTACGCTATGTGATTTAGGTTTTTTTAAAATTTTTATTCATATTTTTTCAATGCTTTAGCTCATGCATTAATTTCAATGGCAATGTTTCACTTGCTATCAGCTTTCACTCCTGCATCTATTTACTATATACACACATAAGCAAACAC
>NW_026338785.1:0-238 GCF_001194135.2 Octopus bimaculoides | reverse complement strand
TTTCTGACCAGGCTCCCGTGGTTTTATAGGTTTTTCCACGTGTAACCTTTTCTTTTTTGAAGCGCCTGCCCCTTTTGGGAGTTCTATTTATTTATTCATTTATTTATTTATTTAATTGTTATTTCTCCCTCTTCTTCCTCTGTTTACACGAACGTTTTTCTACTTATTCGGACAAAACCTTTTGTAATCTTCATCCTGTCTTTGTCCTTACATGTTTTTGATTGATATTAGCCCTTGT
>NW_026338784.1:0-430 GCF_001194135.2 Octopus bimaculoides | reverse complement strand
TTTTGTTCCCTTTCCCCCCAAAAAGCTGTCACCTCTTGCCTCCTGCCCCTCATGTTTACGAGAGTTGGGAAGTAAAATGATAGAGTAACACAAGATGCTGCATGTTTTAATGGATTCATTTGATATAAATTGTATGTTTAGAGGTCAGATTTGCACAATGCACACAATGGAGGTCTGTTGTTAGTTTA
The DNA here is from genome assembly GCF_001194135.2 of Octopus bimaculoides. Taxonomy (NCBI): domain Eukaryota; kingdom Metazoa; phylum Mollusca; class Cephalopoda; order Octopoda; family Octopodidae; genus Octopus; species Octopus bimaculoides. Next base: position 242 of record NW_026338784.1, on the reverse strand, counting down.
TCGTTACAATTACAGCAGATATTCTTTCTGTCATGCAGTTTCATTTTGACTGCAAACAGCTGCTTTTGTAGAACAATCTACATACTTTCTCCTTCCATTTATATGATTTGAGCTGTTGAAAAGATACAACTTCTTTTCAATAATTTATACTTAAATGTCTCTGAAATTGCTGCATTTAAATGTGAAGTTACATAAATTAAGAAATTTAACAAGAAAAAAAAAAAAGAATTTTTTTTTTTTTT
>NW_026338783.1:0-258 GCF_001194135.2 Octopus bimaculoides | reverse complement strand
AGGTTCGAAATTTCCCCAAGACACCTGAAGAAGGCTGGAGGGTGTATCAGACGAAATGTTGTGTTAACAACAAACAATATATGGAAACAAATATCCGTCAAATGTAAATAATGTAAAAAAATGTACAAAGAAATAAGTCTCTAAACCCGCTAGAGGTAGCAGCCAAAACTTCCCTCAATTTCTGCCCTGTTGTTTTAGCAAAGGAATCTCACACAAGACATAGTTGCCGGAGGTGGGCACGGCTAGAAAGCCTTTTGT
>NW_026338782.1:0-372 GCF_001194135.2 Octopus bimaculoides | reverse complement strand
TATAGATATATGTACCTACGCATGCTTATGTATGTGTATAGGAGTATGTTTGTGATACCGTCTTTTTATTTGTACCAGTGTGTTTATGGGACTATTTCTTTACGATTATCTTTACACGCGTGAATTTGTTTGTATGTTAATATTTGTCCAGAACACTATGAGTTAAGAAACGTTCATAGAACCACACTGGGAATAACAGAACTTGTAGTATACGGGAAAATACTTCAATAACAGAAACTATAGTCGTAGTTCATCGTCGATTCATCTTTGAAAGAATTACACACAGTGCACAGGTATGGGTAACCAATAAAATACCCGTACATCACGCCCTGAGTCACGTGAGCTTTGTTCTTGGTGTTCATTATCGTGTAT
>NW_026338781.1:0-439 GCF_001194135.2 Octopus bimaculoides | reverse complement strand
TATATATATATATATATATGTATGTATGTATATATATATGTTCAAATTTCGCATATGCGTTTAAGAATGGAAGAACTCTTTGGTTAATGAAGGAAGTCTGACGGAATGGTCGTGGCTGGAATGCTTCTGATCCTGCAGGATTATGATCAAAAGTATTCCGGAAATGGATATAGGAATGTCACATTAGACAATATAGTCAGCCCCGTACAAAGCGACAGGATGGTCACGGCTGAGCTGTCTTTCATCATGGGTTTGCTCTGAACCGTTGTTGAACGCATCACAAATCTCCAAGAAAATACATTCGTTTTCTAACAATTTTTTGAAGTCTTATGTTTCATTATTTTATTTTCTTTTTGCTCTTACTTTTCGTATCCGCATCTTTCTTTTGAATTTTTCACTCGTAACCTGAGACAACAACAACAACAACAACAACAACAAC
>NW_026338780.1:0-277 GCF_001194135.2 Octopus bimaculoides | reverse complement strand
GGGGGGGGCATAGTTATGGGGTTATGTAGTCCTCTTCACAACCACAGAATTCTGGGTTCAATCTCACAGCACGGTAACTTCGTTTAGTATCTTCTATAATAGTCCTGGACTAGCAAGCACGTGAGTGATATTTTCTACACATACATACATGTATACATGCTTACATACATACATGCATACATACATGCATTCATACATACATACATACATGCATACATCCATGCATGCATCCATACATGCATACATACATGCTTACATAAATACGTACATACATACT
>NW_026338779.1:1539-1929 GCF_001194135.2 Octopus bimaculoides | reverse complement strand
GTTGATGCAGTCGTTGACGGTGTTGTTGCCGTGGTTGACGGTGTTGATGCCGTGGTCGACGGAGTAGATGCTGTGGTTGACGTTGTAGATGCAGTTGTGGACGGTGTAGATGCAGTGGTCGACTGTGTAGATGCAGTGGTTGACGGTGTTGATGCAGTGGTTGACGGTGTAGATGCAGTGGTGGACGGCGTTGATGCAGTCGTTGACGGTGTTGATTCAGTAGTTGACGGTGTTGATTCAGTAGTTGACTGTGTTGATACAGTGGTCGACGGCGTTGATGCCGTTGTCGACGGTGTAGATGCTGTGGTTGACGGTGTAGATGCAGTGGTTGACGGTGTAGATGCAGTGGTAGACGGCGTTGATGCAGTGGTTGACGGTGTTGATACTGTT
>NW_026338779.1:0-597 GCF_001194135.2 Octopus bimaculoides | reverse complement strand
TGTGTAGATGCAGTGGTTGACGGTGTTGATGCAGTGGTTGACGGTGTAGATGCAGTGGTGGACGGCGTTGATGCAGTCGTTGACGGTGTTGATTCAGTAGTTGACGGTGTTGATTCAGTAGTTGACTGTGTTGATACAGTGGTCGACGGCGTTGATGCCGTTGTCGACGGTGTAGATGCTGTGGTTGACGGTGTAGATGCAGTGGTTGACGGTGTAGATGCAGTGGTAGACGGCGTTGATGCAGTGGTTGACGGTGTTGATACTGTTGTCGACGGTGTTGATGCAGTCGTTGACGGTGTTGATGCTGTTGTTGACGGTGTTGATGCTGTTGTTGACGGTGTTGATGCTGTGGTTGACGGTGTTGATGCAGTGGTTGATGGTGTTGATGCAGTGGTTGACGTTGTTGATGCTGTGGTTGACGGCGTTGATGCAGTGGTTGACGGTGTTGATGCGGTGGTTGACGGTGTTGATATAGCGGTTGACGGTGTTGATACAGTGGTCGACGGTGTTGATGCAGTCGTTGACGGCGTTGATTCAGTAGTTGACTGTGTTGATTCAGTAGTTGACTGTGTTGATGCAGTGGTCGACGGCGTTGAT
>NW_026338778.1:0-295 GCF_001194135.2 Octopus bimaculoides | reverse complement strand
CTCGACTAAAGGTGGTGCTCCAGCATGGCCGCAGTCAAATTACTGAAACAGATAAAAGAATAAAAGAATATATACATACATACATACACGTATGAACGTGTGTGTTAGTGTGTGTGTGTCCGTGTATACATAGATACGTATATCACTATATTTATAGGCATGTATATGTGCATATATATATGCGTGTATATATATGCATATGTTTGTATATACGAACGTATCAATCTATTTATAAATACACGCACACAAACACACACGCACACAAACACACACGCACACGTACACACACTAATGT
>NW_026338777.1:0-798 GCF_001194135.2 Octopus bimaculoides | reverse complement strand
ATTCCTCTTCTAATGGGGACGGCTTTCGTTTACACGAGTCCCTCTTTTGTTTTGAGCTGTAGCACTGTCTGCCATTTATTCATAGAGTGTCTTATGTATTTTATAATTATTGGTGCCACCTTGTTTGTGGCTAGTGTTTCGAGGATCCACGTGTGGGGAACACTATCAAAAGCCTTTCGGTAGTCGATCCAGGCTATACTTAGACCCTTCTTCTTTCTGTGGTTGTCTTCAGTTATGGCTTTCTTGATCAATAATTGATCTTTACAGCCGTATGAGCCCTTGCAGCATCCCTTCTGCTCTTCTGGAAACAGGTTGTTTTCTTCCAGGTGCATACTCAATCTCTGCGATATTATTGCAGTAAAGGCTTTGTAGATTGTAGGGAGACAGGTTATAAGTCTGTAGTTTTGTGGTTTTGCCCTTTCTGTGGATTTGGGAATTAGGATAATTTTCCCTTTTGTGAGCCATTCAGGCATTGTCTCTGGCTCTGCTAGTATGTTGTTAAAAGTTTTCAGCCAGCTTTTTGTGCATTCCTGTCAAATATTTTAACTAGAAGTTGGGGATCTTGTCGTGCCCAGGTGCCTTTAGTATTATTATTATTATTATTATTATTATTATTATTATTATTATTATTATTATTTATGCATGTGTGTGTATGCATGTATATATATATACATACATATATACATGTATATATATATTATGTATGAATGTATATATGTGCGTGTGTGTGTACACAGAGTAATAGGAGATATATGTATATATATATATATGTGTGTGTGTGTGTGTGTATATATATAT
>NW_026338776.1:0-280 GCF_001194135.2 Octopus bimaculoides | reverse complement strand
ATATGTATCGATATTTATATTCCGTATTTTTATTTTTATGTTTTAAACTTATGTTTTAAACATATATGTATCGATATTTATATTCCGTATTTTTATTTTTATGTTTTAAACTTTTAAATTTATTAAGCTACCATGTTATGTTGGATATATATCTTTTGAAATACTAAATATTGATTTCCTAAATATATTATTGATGAATTAATAATATAAAATCACATATATACACAATAATTTGCTCAAGATAATTGAGCACTCAACATAAGTTCAATTATATATTCTT
>NW_026338775.1:0-378 GCF_001194135.2 Octopus bimaculoides | reverse complement strand
ATATAGCAACAAGTAAGAAGGATGAAAATGTATCGATGCCATTTCAGGCAGCTCCATTTAATCGAGCAAAGCAAGTATTACATCAATTTCAAATACTGGGCCATCTTCGGTTGCAAAATACAAATTTTTAACTGTCAGGATATTCTATTATAATTTTTAGCAAATACTTCATCAAAGCTAGAGAAGAAGAAAATTCCATGCTGCTACTAATAGGACAAAATAAACTTAAAGAGAAACAACCACAATTTTGGGATGGCAGAAATGGAAACACAGTTGGCGAGTTGAGATTGGTAATTTAGCTGCAATTTTTACCTATCGTCTTATCATCATCAAAAGATCTAATGCAGCTAGTATTAAGACACTAGGAGTTGACAGTTA
>NW_026338774.1:0-839 GCF_001194135.2 Octopus bimaculoides | reverse complement strand
TATGTAACACACTGCCTAAATACGAATCTTGAGAAATTAGGCTTCTCAAAGCCAGAAAGGAGAAAGCTAACTCGAAGAGTACAGATCCAATCCATCACAGGAACAGTAAAAATCTGTAAAACTTTTCAGAAGTTTATCATTTAAATATATATGCCCATGTCTAGATATGCAACTATACGCATGAGAATACATACATAAAACATACAAATCTGCACATACATACATACATACATACATACATACATACATACATACATACACACAAACAAATATACCCTGCTGTTGATGTTGAAATTCCAATGAAGGAGCCTTGGATCTAGGTTAGAAACTGGTTCTTTCTCTATTGGCAAGAAATCTTGAAATAAAACTGAATAATGACATACATACATACAAACATACATATCTATATCTACACACACACAGCAACACACACACACACACACACACAAACACACACACTATAGCTATGTTGGTATAAACAAGAAAAATAGAACTTACGAAAATTATAAACTTGACATTATTAACTTTACGTTTATTAAAATATAAACTAACGGAAACATTAAATGCAAAGCTTATCTTAACGAATCTTTCGTTTTAAATACAATTTAAACGAATATATACTCTTTTACTCCTTTACACTTTTACTTATTTCAGTCACTTGACTGCGGCCATGCTGGAGCACCGCCTTTAGTCGAGCAAATCGACCCGAGGATTTATTCTTTGGAAGTCTAGTACTTATTCTATCGGGCGCTTTTGCCGAACCTCTAAGTTACAGGGACGTAAACACATCACCATCGGTTGTCAAGCGATGTTGGGTGGGGGGACAAACACAGACACAC
>NW_026338773.1:0-297 GCF_001194135.2 Octopus bimaculoides | reverse complement strand
TCATATTTTACGGCTGTTCCTTCATCTCTATCCCGTTTGTGCATTAGGTACTTGGTTGATATTTCTTATTCCTTGATTGCATACTCATCCAAGTGGGAGGTAGTAATCCAGCGATTGGTCAATGATAAACTGCTTTGATTATCAATGTTACACTCATCACGTGGCATTCTACTGTCATAGCCATGCATAGTCGTCTGCTCATATAGGCTCATCCTTTCATCTAATGATACGTTGCTGCAGAGTCGTCCGACTTCTTTGAGCATGTATTCTAGGTTATCAGACAAAGAGTGTTGCTCA
>NW_026338772.1:0-299 GCF_001194135.2 Octopus bimaculoides | reverse complement strand
ATAATAATAATAATAATAATAGCAGCAGAAACATGAACAGGAACATCAACGACAAAACAAGCCTTTAAAAGACCCGTTCATTAGGAGGAGACGTTGGTTGCAATCCGAGCTTTGACCGTTTTAGCGAGAATTCTTTTGGCTTTCTGCGAAAATCTCATTTAATTATAAGGAAGTAGTCGGCTGTTTTCCATTCATCTAGATCTAAAAGCTAAGCGGATTATTGATCATAAACACTAATCAATACCTTTCCTTACCTCACATTGATCATATTATATATACATATATATATATATATATAT
>NW_026338771.1:0-270 GCF_001194135.2 Octopus bimaculoides | reverse complement strand
AGAAACTTTCTTGGGGTATTATGGTAGATAATTCTAGGACTTTTAGATAAATATAGTAGATTTGTTGAGCGGAAAGCTTTAGCGTCAGTTATTACTATAACGATAATTTATGGTAGGGGTAAGGGACGGTGTGATATTGTCGTGTGCGTGTGTGTGTGTATTTATATAGATAAGCATACGTATTAAATTAGAAAGATAGCCTTCTTGCATTTCTAGATGCTCATATTTATTTATTTATGTGTTTCAGCCAAGTGGCTGCGGTCATGCTGG
>NW_026338770.1:0-414 GCF_001194135.2 Octopus bimaculoides | reverse complement strand
TAATAACAATAATAATAATAATAATAATAATAATAATAATAATCCTTTCTCAACTTTTTAAGTAGATTTAGTGCAACGTTTTCCTGTGTCCTTCCTTTTTTTTGTTTTTTTTTATGCTGCTAAGGTGTGATTTAAGGGCGGTTGGTTGTTATTTCTGGCAAGTTCAGTGACTGCGCGAAGGTGTACTTGTTGACCTGAAGTTACAGGGTAAGCGAAAGAAAGGGGTCACCTAGATTTCTGGTACCCCTCCCCTTCTAATTTGGGTTGTATGGAGGGAAGGGAAGTCTGTGGGAATACATGCAGACACACATACACATTACATCCTTTTATACACACATATACATGCATACATGCACATAGATACACACATACATACATGTACATACACATGTATATATATACTTATATATATAT
>NW_026338769.1:0-395 GCF_001194135.2 Octopus bimaculoides | reverse complement strand
GTGAGAAATTAATTCACTACTTTGAGAGAAAGATTTACCACAGATATTACAGACATATGGTTTCTCACCAGTATGATTGCGCTTGTGTGTAGTCAAGTGACTACTTTGAGAAAATGATTTACCACAAATATCACACTGATGTGGTTTCTCTCGTGTATGAATGTATTTCTGTTTCCTAAAGTGACTAGTTTGCGAGATTGATTTACCAGAGATATCAGAGTGATTTAATGTTTTTTCTTTCTCTATGTCATTAGGAAAATCAATATTTTTCGACTTTGTTTCACATCTATCCTTGAGTTCATCTTGCATCATTTATCACAATACTCAGATATTTTCCTTGGCTTTGCTTTTATATTTTATTCCTGACAAATATTTCTTCTGCTCCTCTTCATACA
>NW_026338768.1:4832-5472 GCF_001194135.2 Octopus bimaculoides | reverse complement strand
TCCACACACACACACACACACACACACACACATACATGTTAGTTTCCATCTACCAAATCTACTCTTTGGTCAGCTCGGGGCCATAGTAGAAGACGGTTTCCCCAGGAGTCATGTAGTGGGATTGAACCCGAAAGAATGTGGTTGGGAAGTAAACTTCTTACCACATAGCCATTTGTGCACCGTTCTTGTTATCAATCTGTCGCTAAGTTTAAACTGTACTGTCTTGTCCTTGGCTGCCTTTACTGAATTCCAGTCTGTAGGAAGCATTAAAGCCAGATCTCCAGTCTGAAGACACCATCTTTCCTTCCTTCTACAAAATCCCTGCTTATTTCAGTGTTTTTCAACCATTTTTTTTTTTTTTACCTAAGGACCTTTTTGATTTCTGTTTCACTCAGATGGATCCTCTAAGCTATTCGCTGTTTAAAAAATCCAATTATCTGAAGACAAATTAAGTACCAGCTGTGTATTGAGGTCAATCTAATCGACTGGCCCCTCCCGCTAAATTTCGGGTCTTGTGCCTAAAGTAGGAAAAAATACACCAAGTTCACATCAAAATTCTTGTAAACTGAGACAGACCTGAAGCAGATCTAGAGTCGAGAGGGCGGATTGAATTTACGGTACTGCTATAGATACAGTCCTT
>NW_026338768.1:3296-4530 GCF_001194135.2 Octopus bimaculoides | reverse complement strand
ATCCTGGTAGTTTTCTATCGGTCCGTTTTGCCGAACTGCTAGTGTTAAGCGGCGGGGGTGTGTGGCAAACAAACACGAAGACACACACATAGATCTCGCTCCCTCTCCTTCCCTCTCTCTCTCTCTATCTATCTCTCTGCCTACCTACATATCTTTCTACCTACCTACCTACCTACCTACCTACCTACCTACCTACCTACTTTATCTATCTATCTATCTATCTATCTATCTATCTATCTATCTATCTATCTATCTATCTATCTATCTATCTATCTATCCATTCCTATTACGTTCTTATGATATTATTGATAATATTTTTGCTTATTTGCTTAGTATTATTATTACCTAATTACGTGTAACTGTTTGCATAATACGAATTATAGCGTCACCCTGTTGCCGCATCTTCGAAACAGCTGTAAAGAGTTATCTTTATCGTCTACATACATATGAACATACATATCAATGAATCCCTGCCGCGTATAATTGTTTGTCTATTTTCTGTCTCTTTATTAGTCGGTTGAGCTATGTTCTTTCTAATGGTCAACTGTTGTTCTGCTGGATTATATTTTGCCTTGTTTCCCTGATTAGGAAGTTGGAATTTAAGAGCCTGACTTGTCTGAACAGTAATTAGATACTTATCTATTCTACGATTAGACTAGCGTAGGTGTGGTAAGAAGTTTGCTTCCCAAGCACGTAGTTCCGGGTTCACTTCCACTGTGTCGCACCTTGAGCATGCGTCTTTCACTTTAACATTGGGTCTACCAAAGCCTTGTGAATTGATTTGTTAAACGGAACCTTTGGGTCTGTGTTTGTCCCCTACCATCGCTTGATAACCGGTGTTGTCAATATGTATTTTTGATGTGGTTGTGCTTGTTGATAACGAAACTCGCGTTTATTTTTCAATAAAAGAAGTTACACAATCATTTAAAGTTACGCTATTTTAGTCAATCGAAAACCTCCAAGTACCGACACATCATGTATACTGATCTCCACTGCCTTAGAAATTACTATGAAGACCACTACGATGGACACATACAACGAAGACAACACCTTTACGTGGTTTATCGACCTGTTAGATAAACTGCTGGTTTTACATTAACAACCTTGCTCGGACTTATGCATCGGAGAGGAACTTCTTTGCTGTAATCTCATGGTCATTCATGACTGAAGGGAGCTTTACCCTACACACACACACACACACACACACACACACACACACACACACACACACACA
>NW_026338768.1:1367-3168 GCF_001194135.2 Octopus bimaculoides | reverse complement strand
ATATATATATTTCGTTTTTGGATTTGGTTTGCAAGATTCTTTATGTGAGTTCGTGTGTTGAAGCATATTCTGTTGTGTCTGGGGAGAGTCATTTTCTTTTTGTGCCTTATAATTTAACACTCACCGGTAAAATTTCCACTTATTCCTTATTTTTATTTTCCTAAAATTTTCGTTGCATCTTGCAACCTTTTCAATAGTCTTGACGCTGTATATATATATATATATATATATACACGGCTACTAGCTTTAATCTTTATATATGTATATATATATATACGTAATTAAGTATAAATGTATTCATTTGTTATTATGCAAATATATATGTACGCACGAATAATTATACACACACATTTGTGTAAATAGGAAAAAAGATCATCTTTTAAAAATGTTAAAAACAAGACTTAGGATTTAATGACTTTTCTTGTGTCTTTCCCCTTATACAGCTATTAGCCTTTTGTTTCGTTTGAAACAATAACGTCGTTCATAAATTCAATACCGACCCAGGCATCGGGCTGAAGTGATGTTAATAAAAATGAGCTTGTTTTTGTTTTTGTCTACTTGACGTTTAATCATGTATTTCCGTTGAATTCGGATATAGAGTTTGCATTTCTTTTAATTTTCTTTATTTTAATTTTTTTTTGCGGTTTATTGTGTTTAGGAGAAAAGTTGTTTCGTGTTTATATGAAAGTAAATAATAGCACACCATTATCACCATCTTTTCATTCTAATGATAAGACCAGCAAAGTCTTGAAGCTTTAATGGACTAATGGATTTAGAAACGCTATTATTCCTGACTAAATATAAAGGACAAATAAAGGAATATGCAAAACCATTTTAATGTAAAAAAAAGAGCAAGCTCAAACACAGTTATAATACAATACAATATATTATATTGTAAGAAGAAAAGGCGATGAGCTGGCAGAGCCGTTAGGACACCGGGAAAAATGCTTAGTGGTATTTCGTTTTGAGTTCGAGTTTGCCTTTCATCCTTTCGGAGTCGATGAATTAAGGCCTGGTTGAGCACTGGGATCGATGTAATGGACTTACTCCCTCCATAAAACTACTGAGCTTGTGTAAAAATTTGGAACCAAAATAAGAACATATGCATCTATGCATGCATGCATAGACGCAGGCGTGGCTCTGTGGTAACAAGCTTGCTTCTCAACCACATGGTTCCGGGTTCAGTCCCACAGCGTGACACCTTGGGGGCAAGTGTTTTCTACTATAGTCTCGGGTCGACCGAAGCCTTGTCAGTGAACTTGGTAGACGGAAACTGAAAGAAACCCGTCGTATATATGTTTGTGTGTCTTTGTTTGTCCCCTCCCCACTATCACTTGACAACCGATGTTGGTGTGTTTACGTCCCCATAACCTAGGGTTTCAGCAAAAGATTTTGATAGAATAAGTACTAGGCTTACAAAGAATAAGTACTGGGGTCGATTTCTACGACTACTGAAGGCGGTGCCCCAGCATGACTGCAGTCAAATGACTGAAACGAGTAAAAGAGTATATCTATATATATATATATATATATATATATAATGTGTGGTGATGCAAACAGGAAAAATAGAACTCAAAATATGAGTATATATATATTTTAATAAATATTTAGCAGAAGCAACAGAGTGACTCAAGGTCCGAGAGTTTCATGCGTTGGCACTTATCATAATATGATATATATATATATATATGTATGTATATAGAGAGAGATGATATATATAATATGATATATATATATTATATCATCTCCTCTCTCTCTCTCTCTCTCTCTCTCTCTCTCTCTCTCTCTCTCTCTCTCTCTC
>NW_026338768.1:0-822 GCF_001194135.2 Octopus bimaculoides | reverse complement strand
ATATATATATATATACACAAAAGGCAGTTAATTTGCCAGAATCATTAGAACATCGACTTTTGTCGCTGATCTTGACTTACCAAATTCAAATTACCGCCGAATCAAATCTACTTTCTATCTTTCTTGCTAAAAATCGAAAACTATTGACTAACGTTCAAGTATTGAGATCGTTGTATTCGGCTATCGATCGATCTGTGTATAAAACGAAATGGGCAAGTATGCTTCAGCAGAATTTCGGTCATCGCATCAAGAGCTTCAAAAACAAATCGTTTGAAAAGCCGTCCAGTTGGATCTGTAGAATTATATGAAAGTATAGACATAGCCTCTAGAAGCAGGTTCTACGCTACGGTGCTCTACTGGCCATGTGACAACATAACAACCTCTGTCAGTAACTGAGGAAAACGAGAATTATTAAGGGTTAGGGTTAGGGTTAGGTGAGGATGGAGATATAAAGCCCCAAAATAATAGAGAGGACAAAGGGAAAGGATTTAGTAATGAGTGGTAGATGGTGGTGGTAGGGGAAAATGGTTGACTTAATTGTATTAATGTATTTATGTATGTAAATTTGTTTGAATGCCTGCCTGTCTGCATGCATACATCCATCCATCCATACATACATGCTTACATTTACACACACATGACAAGCGTGGCATTGTAGTAAGAACTTTGCTTCACAAACAAATGGTTCCGGGTTCAGCACCACTATATGGTACCTTGGACAAGTGTCGTCTACTATAAACTCGGGTCGACCAACACCCGAGGCTATAGTAGTGTGGAAGAAGCCCATCCTCTGTGTGTGTGTGAGTGTGTGTCTGTGTATAT
>NW_026338767.1:0-305 GCF_001194135.2 Octopus bimaculoides | reverse complement strand
TGAGGTCGACTTTGCCTTTCATGCTTTCGGGGTCAATAAATTAAGTACCAAAAATGTCGGGCCTTGTGCCTAGAGTAGAAAAGATTATTATTATTATTATTATTATTATTAGTAGTAGTAGTAGTAGTAGTAGTAGTAGTAGTAGTAGTAGTATTATAGACGTCGCACAGTATACAATATCGTGAGGTTGTTGATTGAAGATATTGTGTCTAGCGGGGGTTTGTACTGTTTGTCAAGTCACAACAATGACCTCAGACAGTACTTTATGCAATATGCCTGCAGTTCCAAGTAATGCCGACTTTTGC
>NW_026338766.1:0-407 GCF_001194135.2 Octopus bimaculoides | reverse complement strand
ATATATATACATATATATATATATAAAGTTAATAATAAAAAATAAAAAGAACAATTGTATTTACAGCCATTTTGGTAAAACTTGTGTATAGATACATACAAACATATATACATATGGTTTATTCATATACATACATACACATATACACACACACACAAGCACACACAGATGCATACGCATAATACACATGTGTATGTTTATATTCATATATATGTATGTATGTATGTATGTGTGTGTGTATCATCATCATCATCAAACGGACATTAAATGATGAAGATGAGATATATATATATATACATACACACATATGTGTATTATATGTATGTATCTATCGCTCTCTCTATATATATATATTTGTAGACAGAAATAGAAGTCTGTTGTAGTTACATTTATATATATATATATAT
>NW_026338765.1:0-338 GCF_001194135.2 Octopus bimaculoides | reverse complement strand
GATAAACATTTCCCGTGTAGGATTGAAATATATTCCTCACGTGTCAATTTATGCTTTCTGGATTTTATTGGTGGCGTGGATGCATGAGGTATAACGTCCGGCCATTTATTTTGAGGGTCATCGTTTTCGAAGAGCACCGGTCCGTTAATTTATCCAACACTTTATCACATATTTTTGCCTCCTTGTGATGTTTTTATTCCAGATGCCTTTGGATAGATTCTGGAGCACTGTTTTATGGCCTTCATATGTTAAACATCTCCAGTATTATCTGGTTAAATGTCCCAGTGGTTGTCAGTATTATTACTGCTATTGGTATTATTATTATTATTATTATTATT
>NW_026338764.1:0-233 GCF_001194135.2 Octopus bimaculoides | reverse complement strand
CACACACACACACGCACGCACACACGCACACACACACACATGTATATATACATACATACATACACACATGATTTTTAACTGGGTAAACATGTGTGTGTACGCGTGCATAGAAATCTCTGCATATTGACAGGCGTAATCTTCAGAATATTTGTAACGATATATGTATAGGTGTTAGCATTACATACATATATGTGTAGATAGATAGATAGATAGATAGATAGATAGATAGATAG
>NW_026338763.1:0-293 GCF_001194135.2 Octopus bimaculoides | reverse complement strand
TTATTATTATTATTATTATTATTATTATTATTATTATTACTATTTCTAGTTCTATTGTTGGTATCCTTAACATTATTAGTCATAGCATAATTGCCATTATCATTTTCAATACAATTATCCCCTACCTTCTCTTTATCATCATCCTCATTATCATCATTATTATATTCTTCATCATCATCATCATCATCATCATCATCATCGTCATTATCATCAATATCATTAGTATTATCATAGTTAATATTATTATAATAATAGTTTTCATTCTTATAATCACTCTCATTATTACCATTATC
>NW_026338762.1:0-428 GCF_001194135.2 Octopus bimaculoides | reverse complement strand
TATATATATATATATACTTATATGTACATGGATGTATGTGTTTGTGTATGTGTGTGTGTATAAGTGCTTGTATGTGTGTGTGTGTATATGTTTTATAGCTTGTGAATTTTGCTTGTTTGTGTATGCATGCATATGCATGTGAGCGTGCGCGTGCGCGTGGGCGCGCATGAACGTGTGTGCGTGTGTGTACGTGCGCACACGCGGATGCGTGTATGTAGGTAATAGCGTTCATTTTGCCAAAACTTAAAAAAATTTGTTCGGTTTTTGTAATTGTGAAATGATTTCTCCATAAACGGTTTGTATCTTTAAACCGAATGTAGTTTTCTCGTGTTATATTTATTCCTGAAGATGTGTAAAGAAATTTCGATTTATTAAGTCTCTTAATGAATTTTTTATACTGAAATATATATTGAAGAAGATAAATATGT
>NW_026338760.1:0-317 GCF_001194135.2 Octopus bimaculoides | reverse complement strand
GTGTCTGTGTGTGTGTCTGTATGTGAGCATGTATACGTATGTATACATATGTATATATATGTATGCATAAATGTATAAAGACATTTATTTAAGCAATGTTAATTCTCTAAATTAGGTATTAACAGTAACTGCACGATAAAGTGAAGTATATTGCCACTTAAATGTGGCTGACCCCTAGGGGTGGATGTTACTGTTGCTTTTAGCCCCAGGAGGACATCTCCTCCAGCTGGCTTATCGACACACTTCTGTGTCCTGTTTGTTTGTTTATACACAAATGCGTAAATACTACATATACTTTATAAATACATAAGTATGTA
>NW_026338759.1:0-519 GCF_001194135.2 Octopus bimaculoides | reverse complement strand
TATATATATGAATATGATTAGCACTCTTTCTATATATCTTATCTCTCACTCTCACTTATCTTTATCGCTCTCACTCTCTCACTCACTCATCCTCCACTTTATAACAACTCTCAAACAACAAGTACCTCTCTCCCTTGAGACCACTCGAGGCTTCGAGTGTTCTGAAGACGCTTCAGGAATTCTTAACGATCATTCCGCTCCTCCTCCTCTGCCTCTTCTTACTCTTTTTCTTTTTCCTCATTCTCTTCCTCCAACTTTTTCTTCTCTTCCTTCATCTCTCCTTTTTGGCTTCCCCTTCATCATTCTTTCCTCCTCCACCTTTTCCTCTTCTCTCTTTTCTTTTTCTTCATCACAACCATCGTCTGCCTAACCGGATCTTTGTACTTATCGTCACCATCTACAATTTTGTTCCAATTGTTTTCAAAATTAGTATACGGATTAAGTTTTGTATACTAATTATGAAAATGAAATTCATTTTGGATCTTTTTTAAAACGGGGGCCACATTTTTCATTAACGAA
>NW_026338758.1:0-708 GCF_001194135.2 Octopus bimaculoides | reverse complement strand
GGTTTGGTATGTGTATATACTGCTAAATGTATATGTAATCTAGCGTGAAATTTTTAAATGGATATATCTTCTAACTTATTAATTGATTAATATTTTACAGCTAATTATTTACCCTTGGTATTCAGGCCTTGTCCTTCTTTATAATCTATTTTTGATTTAAGGTTTTCTTCGATTTTTATAATATGATTTTATACTGCAATTTTTTATTGCATGCAACCAGTTATTGAAAAGACCGTTAGTTGAAAGGACCAATGAAACAAAACCATTTTCAAATGTGTATCTATCAAACTAATTGTATATTTTTGCTTATAGCCTTATTTTTGTTCCATTCTAGACAACTCTGTCTGACGAATGGGAACGTGAAGCTCTGAGTAACAGTTTTTGTGATATTTTTGCTACTTTTTAATAAAGCATATTACTCTATTTCTGGTATTCATGTACTATTTTTTCCACCTTGTTTTGCATTTATGTGCTTATTCGGGTATATATGTGTGTGTATATATGTGTATATATATATGTGTATATGTATAGGTACGTATATGTGTATATATACATTTATTTGTACTTATATTTGTGTGTGTATATATATATACTCTTTTACTCTTTTACTTGTTTCAGTCATTTGACTGAGGCCATGCTGGGGCACCGCCTTTATATGTATATATAGTATATTATTTTATGTGTATTAATATTATCTCAGTTATTGAA
>NW_026338756.1:0-270 GCF_001194135.2 Octopus bimaculoides | reverse complement strand
TGGATTACGAGGCTATGGCTGCAGCCCAACAGACAGATGACGAGATCAGGGCTATACTGCACTACCATCACGTCACTTTCCTTGCAGGATGTGTTCCAACGGTACAACTCTGTTGTGTGATGTATCCACTGGGAAGCCACAACCGATCGTCCCATTTGCTTGATGCAGGAAATTTTTTGACATCATTCACGGACAGTCCAACCTGGGTAGTAGAGCCACACGGCCTCTGCTGTCCAACTATATGTATATATAGATATATGTATGTGTATA
>NW_026338755.1:0-821 GCF_001194135.2 Octopus bimaculoides | reverse complement strand
GTATATGTATGTGTATTTGAAAAGAACATTTATGGAAATGAGAAAATCTTATAGATGTTATATATAAAAAGCAATGTTTAAGAATTTTAGATGTAATAGCTTTCCTTCCGCAGACGAAATATTGAAATTTAACCTCCTGATCCTCCAGGACATTGCTGGTACAGAGTGTATTACTGCTTAATGCCAAAAAGGTTTCCTTGGATAGACTAGAAACCTGAACCATGTAATTTTCGTTATCGTTGTTTCTATAGTTCAAATGACAACTTGCTCAATATTTCGTCTTCTTTTCTAAGTTAATATAGTTTTTCAATATTATATATTTTCATGCATCTAGTAACTAGACTCTTTGAAAGTACTTCCTTAATATTTGAAAGAAATACTTATTAATATTGTGTAGCATAAATTGCTTCCCAGGTCGACTTTTCCTTTCATCCTTACCTGGTCGGTAAAATGAATATCATTTTAATACAGGAGTCAAAATTTGAAACCAATATTTTAACACAAGTTATTGTAACTAAAAACTGAGAAGGAGTTTGCTCGACGTTGTTCAAATAATTTTGCAATTTCTCATTACTTGCTGTCCACCATTCAGAATACAATTAAGTGCATAATTTTATACAAATACACGCCCTGGTATGCTTAACGGACGTTACCGTTTCCTTCAGGGGAGTAGTATTCTATGCCTGTTATATGGCAATTCGTTATCCGACGAAAAACTATGCAAATTGGCAGCCCGAAGTATGTTCTGACCAGTTCTTCACCACTTTCTCACTTTCTCAGTCTCTCTCTCTCTCTCTCTCTCTCTCTCTCTCTCTCTCTCT
>NW_026338754.1:0-312 GCF_001194135.2 Octopus bimaculoides | reverse complement strand
AGGTCTGATAAGATGATCCATAAATCAGAAACAAATAAAACAAATAAAACCTGTGACAGTTAAAATTCTGCTTAGAATTAATTACTAGCCTGTATGGTCTGGCTAAGTCAAAACAGTTTTTTTGTATTCTTCCTTTCTACTTGGAGAGTTTAAATGTAGTTACAAAAATATGTCCTTCTGGTGAAATGAAATTTCAGTAAATTTCTATATCTTTGTGTGGCTGAGGATTGCTCTGCATTTTACATTTGATGTAATCTTTACATTGCTTAATTAAATGGAGTCGCATCGCATGAAACGATCGTACTGCATTAA
>NW_026338753.1:0-525 GCF_001194135.2 Octopus bimaculoides | reverse complement strand
TATATATATATATATGTACACACACACATGCATATACATAAACATATATATATGTATATATACATATGTGTGTGCATGTATGTACACACATATGTACACAGAATCATGCATGTACACACATTCAAACACACTTGCATACATGCGTGCATGCACACACACACACACACATACACACACAGACACGCACACAAACAGACATGCACACACATATACATAAATACATAATCTCTACAAACAACATAGATATGAATATCTAATACCAAATATTATTCCATTTTTCGCGAATCATTAACAGCAAAGATTTTGAATTTTATATGTTGAATAAATTTACCATCTAACATT
This sequence comes from Octopus bimaculoides, assembly GCF_001194135.2. Lineage (NCBI taxonomy): Eukaryota > Metazoa > Mollusca > Cephalopoda > Octopoda > Octopodidae > Octopus > Octopus bimaculoides. The sequence goes on along the minus strand of NW_026338753.1, from coordinate 183 downwards.
GATTACCAGTTTATTTCCTGTTAAAGATTTATAAAAGATGAAACCTTTTTTGGTTCCACTATATTTTTATATCGTATATTAACGTCTTATATATTTTATACATTTTGTAATAAAGAATATATAATATTCCCTCCCTTTAAGAAATAAGATCTTTCAATTTGTTACATTACATGCATAACATAC
>NW_026338752.1:0-334 GCF_001194135.2 Octopus bimaculoides | reverse complement strand
CCATTAGAGATACTGCCATTGCTGTCGCTGATGTTGTTATTGCTGTTATCACTGGTGGTGGTGCTGCCGTTGGTTCTTTACGTGTCTCTGCTGCTGCTAATATTGGTGCTGTTGACCCTGTTACCATAGTAGCCATTGGGGAAACTGCTGATGTTGTTGCTGCTATTAGGGTCGGCTACTACCCCAGCTTCATAGACTACTCCTTTGGTTTCAGAGTGGCCTCTCACTGGGCATCTGTTGTAGCCCCTTCATGGGCATCCTGCTTCCGTTTATGGTCTACGGCCGCTAACTAGAATGCTCTTAATATTGGAGTCACAGCTAAAAGAAACCCTAA
>NW_026338750.1:0-922 GCF_001194135.2 Octopus bimaculoides | reverse complement strand
GTGTGGTCCCTAAATCCACTGGCAGCTAGAGTCTTGTTATAGTAAGGGGCTGCTGCTTAAAATTAGTCTCAATTTCCTGCAAGACTCTCTCTATTTCTCTCTCTCTCTCTCTCTCTATATATATATATATATAGAGAGAGAGAGAGAGAGAGATTCTAGTAATCCAGTAGTACTCATAAAAAAGCTCCTTAATGTGTCATTCTACAAAACCTAGAATAAATAGTATGATACAAAAGAAAACCGTGTTTATATATATAGCCATTAAGAAAATGGAGAGGATACAAAAACGACATACATCAGCAAGTAGACATTCTAGTATGTCTCTTTATTCCAAAGTTATTAGAAGAATACATACACATGTAATAACAATTGTATTACATACACGTGTACTAATATTACAGAAAAGAGCAAAAGATCAGATTGTTAGTAGGTACTAGTTCCTTATGGCCGTTTCTGCCAAGAGACAACGAAATCCTCCATGCCATCTCCATCTCCTCAGGGTTCTGCAGGGATGGGCAGATAAAGTTTGGATGATGAATGTGCCTCTAGGCTTCTTCAGAGCGTCTAAGTGGTTGAGAGGATTAATACATATAAGAAACTGTTAACAACAAGTACAAAGTGTTTGTATTTTTGAAAGGGCAGTAAAAAGAATCGGAGCAAACATGAGGATGTTAGTGAAGCACAACTTATTAAAATTATTTGGGTATAAGAAGAGGAATAAGCCACATGTGGATAGGTGAATATAGTCGTTCTCAGAAGGAGTTAGTTCAGGAAGGATGAATTTAGGCAGTACTTCTTTCCTTAGACCTGAAATGAGTACCATTCCAATGCGGAATTAATTAGCTAGAAATACTCTCTATCTCCAGCCCCTTGTAAAATAGAAATGAAAGGGATCCATAGGTAAAATATGATTGCGAAACCC
>NW_026338749.1:0-243 GCF_001194135.2 Octopus bimaculoides | reverse complement strand
CACTATCAAATTCAAAGGGAAGAATTCTCAGAAGAAATTTATATAAAAATTCTTCCTGGTATTTTTACCATTTTTCATTTTATCTTCTTTTACATGTTTCAGTCATTGGACTATGGCCATGCTGGGGCACCACCTTGAAGGGTTTAGTCACACAAATCCCCCACAGAACTTCCAGTACTTAGTGTCCCTTACAGTCTGGTGGTACTTATTCTAATCAGTCTCTTTGAATCACCAAGTTACAAG
>NW_026338748.1:0-213 GCF_001194135.2 Octopus bimaculoides | reverse complement strand
ATCGTTTGTATAGATAAAGGGAAGATCGTTTGTATAGCTAAAGGAAATATAGTTTGAATAGGTAAACGAATGATCGTTTGAATAGGTAACCGAAAGATCGTTTGTATAGCGAGATTGAAGATCGTTTGTATAGCCAAAGGAAAGATCGTTCGTATAGCTAAATGGAAGATCGTTTGTATAGCCAAAGGAAAGATCGTTTGTATAGCTACAGGA
>NW_026338746.1:475-744 GCF_001194135.2 Octopus bimaculoides | reverse complement strand
GTGTTAAGAAGTAGTTCTTTACGGAAAGAGTTGGGCAAACAAAATGAACTTCTTTATCCTAGTTTAATGGTTTCAGATGAAATGGAGAACGATTTTCTTACACTCAACTAAGCTGTCAGGAATTTACAAAGTGTATATTTTGTTACACATATGTACATGGGAAATCCCGAGTTGTGAAGAAAAAAAAAGATACATACATACATGCATACGTACATACATACATGCATACACACATACACACACATGCATACATACATACATACATACAT
>NW_026338746.1:0-465 GCF_001194135.2 Octopus bimaculoides | reverse complement strand
CATACATACATACATACATACATACATACATACATACATACATACACCAGTAATAATTGGAGCATTAGGTTTTGTTAGTAAATGCTTAAAGGAGATTCTGGATAAAATGGGATTTTCAGAAAGAGAAATCGACCGGCTAATTCGTACATTACAAGTGCAGTCTGTAAGTGGAACAGTAAAAATATGCAAGACTTTTCTCAAGTTCCAAATGTGAATTTGTCTGTGTCAACTACATCCCAAAAACGGAGCCTTGTATCTTTGTTGGAAACAGGCTCCTTCCTCAGTGGAAGATTTATAATAATTAAAAAATAGAAGATACATACATACAAATATATAGCTATATATATATATATATATATTATAGTTATAGCTATTACATATATACTACATACATAGATGCATACGTATATGCTGCATGCATACATACGGAGCTACGAATGCATGTGTATTATGTATATGTATATA
>NW_026338745.1:0-461 GCF_001194135.2 Octopus bimaculoides | reverse complement strand
CGACGTTCGTTGTGACAAGATATGTATACGTGCTACTAAAACAGTTGATGTTAATAATCTGTAAACATACCCACATTAAACTTTTTTTATGAAAATGAATTATCAAAAAGAAACAAGCAAAGAGATACATAGATATACAGATTGATAAACGGATGGGTACAATTGTGTGCACAGTGTTTGGTACGTTGGTAGATAGGTAGTGTCAGACAGACAGTGCGACGGAACTTCATATACATAGTAGACATACACATCAGCAGAGAGGAAAAAAGTGACTAAGATTATATAACCAATTCGGAGACAGACAGAAAATAAATAAATGGATAGATTAATAAACAGATAGACAGAACCGAACACAAGAAAGTTAGACAGAAACATAGAACCACTTACAGACCTACAGACATCCATATAGTTATGGAAATTTACCAACATATGATAAAAGAAAAGAGAAGTCAAATATCATA
>NW_026338744.1:0-324 GCF_001194135.2 Octopus bimaculoides | reverse complement strand
GTAGTAGTAGTAGTAGTAGTAGTAGTAGTAATTTGTTGTTCTTGCTATAGTGTGGGTGTTTGTGGTCGTATTGGCTGTAGTACCAACAGTGGTGTGGTACGAGAGATTAGTCGTGTGGCGATTATTAATGGGGTGCGTCGAAGCCATCGCCAAAGAGCACTGTGGCTAAAGTAGGTTGAATGCCCAGTCAGCCGTGCCCAATCCATAGCTGCGTCCAGTCCGCTCGTTCCGGTACTGAAGACACGTGATCTGGTGGTCAGAGATGATTGGTTAATAACCATAAGATCTTGGTTTCAGTTCTTAGCTCGAGCGGTGCATTGCATC
>NW_026338742.1:0-1122 GCF_001194135.2 Octopus bimaculoides | reverse complement strand
TGAACATTTCGATGCAATATCCAGAACAATTCATGCATATTATAAAATATAAAATATTATAAAATATGGGATACTACATCTCATCGGAGCCTTATTATTATTGTTATTATTATTATTATTATTATTATTATTATTATTATTATTATTATTATTAGTAGTAGTAGTAGTAATATGCAGACAATAAAAATAGAAAACATTCAAATCCAATTTTCATAGTTGACCCATGAAAATATGCTAAACAGGATGAAAACGTATGAGATGATATACAACCGTTCATCCTAAAGGTGTAGAGATCAAGCAAATGGTAAATTAATTAAAAAATAATGATGGTATACGAAGAAGTTCAGTTGTTGACCAATCCAGGGTGCTGTAGATTTCAAAAAAGAACGTTGGAGTTATAAACATCAAAATAAATACAAAATTCATACCGTAGAAAAAAACATTTAGGTATTTACCTTAGCGCAGAATGTAAACGAACAAACCGGTCATCACTGAAAAAATCCCCAAATAAAATTATGATACACAAATACAGTGACTACAAATAAGTATATATATATATAAAAAAAAGGATAGGAATAAACAAAATAGTACGGCGCTCAGTAGTTTAATTTGGCAATTGAAAGATGAGAATAGAGATTACTCTCTTGAATGGTTGATAATAGGTAAGTCGTTTCCATACGACAAGGGTAGAGATAGCTGTTCTTTATGTAACTTGGAGTTATTTTTCATACTTTTTTCCAAGGGTGACTTAATTAATAAAATTACATTTAAGGCTTTCAGATGCCTGCATATGAATAGACATACTTTTGCGTTCTATGAATAGGAAATATTAATATATTTTACTTGAATTAGGTTTGCTGCATGGCTATGAGAGTGTGCGTATGTGTATATATATATGTGTATGAGCGTGTGTTTGTGTGTATATATGTGTACATGTGTATATATATGCATGTGTATGTATGGGTGTGTGTATGTATACATGTGTGTATATATGTATATATGTGTATGTATATATGTATATATATGTATATGTGTATATATATATATATGTGTGTACGTGTATATCTATGTATATGCGTTTGTATATGTGTTTGTGTATGTATATATATTTATGTATATGTA
>NW_026338741.1:0-227 GCF_001194135.2 Octopus bimaculoides | reverse complement strand
ATATATATATGTGTGTGTGTGTGTGTATGTATATATGTATGTATATATATGTATGTCTATGTGTATATATACACATATATACAGATATATATGTATATATTCAATTCGTCCTTAGTCGAAAGACACCTGTCTTGTTCTTCGTATTTGTGTAACATTCTCTATTTTTTACCGTCCTTATTTTCGTATACATTCGCTGCTTTCTTCTAAGGAATCTAATGCTCTTAGCT
>NW_026338740.1:0-370 GCF_001194135.2 Octopus bimaculoides | reverse complement strand
TATATATATATATGTATACATATATATATATATATGTATTACAAAATTGGATAACAAAATTTGCTTAAGTACTTCAGTTTAGATCAATAATTTTGTATATCTAGCAGTACAATATCAACAACCCAGGTGGCGATGTTGTTATTCGTATGTTGTTGTTGTTGTTGTTTTTTATGTAAATATTGTTGTTCTTGCTGTCGTTGATGTCAATGTCATTAATTTTATTTTCCCTCGTAAAATTTCAATCAGCCGTTTCGTTAACATCATATTTTTTATTTCCTTTCTTTAAGAGTAGCAAAACAAAAGAAACAACCCACATAAAGCAGACAAACATTATATTTTTATATCAGTATTCATATATATATATATATAT
>NW_026338739.1:0-313 GCF_001194135.2 Octopus bimaculoides | reverse complement strand
GTCGAGAATTATGTGTGGTTGTGACTAATGTTAACCACATGGCTGTTGAATATTGCCACCCAAAGACAACTCCACATATGCCAGTACGCCTGGCTGTGCGTATGTCAATGTCCATCCCTGGAATATTCAGCCCACCCAGTTATTCTGCCAATAATGGAACAAAGAAACATTATGTTGATGGAGGACTTCTGTGCAATTATCCAATCCATTGTTTTGATGGTAAGTCTCATATTTCAATAGGTCGGTCAAAATCACTCACAAGTTCCACTGTCCTATATCACATTGCTATTCTTTTCTTGCAATTCGTGTCCTG
>NW_026338738.1:0-217 GCF_001194135.2 Octopus bimaculoides | reverse complement strand
AAAAAAAAAAAAAAAAACACAGGTGAGAATGGCAAAAATTTGATAGTTCAGAAGATAGGCAGTCGTCAAAGAAAATAGACAGGTAAAGAAAAATGCACATGGTTGTAAGAGCAGACAACTGCATGGCTTGTTACTATGGAAACAAACAAATGTGTCTGTACCGTTCAACTAGCTAAAATTACCCAAAATTTGCAAACTTTATAAGCTATTAACTTTT
>NW_026338737.1:0-288 GCF_001194135.2 Octopus bimaculoides | reverse complement strand
ATGTTCCAACAATAGCTTCACGGCATTTTCTTTTTATATACCACCCTAAGCTGTTTTCCTTTACTTCGATACAGTTCTGGCAACTGATCAAATCTCTCCCACCCTTTCTTCTGGACAAGTACAGCCTATCGGTGTTACTATTAGGGTGGAAGGCTCCGTCTGCAGTCAAAATTTTTCTGGTCTTGGGATCCATTTCTTCATTTCTCTCTTTTGACATTTTATAATTCCCATTTTTCTGGTCTTGATATCCAAATAATAATAATAATAATAATAATAATAATAATAATA
>NW_026338736.1:225-382 GCF_001194135.2 Octopus bimaculoides | reverse complement strand
AAGTTCTGCAGAGAATGGTGTCTGATAAGTCTTTAAATTGTTGGTTTTGTGCCGAAATCAGAAATATTTATTAGTCAGGTGAAGAGGAATAATAGGACAGATTACGTTGTGGATAGGGGCGAATTTGTAAAGGTTTAACGTACCTACCATTGTTGTT
>NW_026338736.1:0-134 GCF_001194135.2 Octopus bimaculoides | reverse complement strand
AAGTATCACTTTTTTCTTCAAGGTGGAATAACAACTTGAAACCTGATCCTCAGAAATCTTATTGCTTTCCTTAGAAACTTGTGAATTTATATCAGGTGATAATGATGAGATGTCACATTTTTCTTTGTTCCTTT
>NW_026338735.1:0-512 GCF_001194135.2 Octopus bimaculoides | reverse complement strand
ATAGATAGATAGATAGATAGATAGATAGATAGATGATGGATAGATAGATATACAGACAGACAGACAGACAGACAAGTGCATTCATATATACATACATTCAGACATTGCAAAACATGCGCAAACATACAAGATTATATACGTACTTACAAACATACATAAGAACAAACGGAAATATATATATTATGTATATATTTATACACACATCTAAACATACGTACACATGTAAGGATTAAATCTATTATGTTAATATGACAAGAAACTGTGTTTTCATATATATATAACTTATGTTTCTAATTCTATACGCAAACCTGATATACACATTTGTATGTGTGTAATCACACTCACGCATATACACTCACATGACATGTGTACCTATATATATACGTGGATTGACAAACATGGCTACATTGGTATAGGTATTTTGTATTTGTGATATATATTTTTACCTGCTTCACCCATTAGATTGCGACCATGCTGGGGCAATATATATATATATATATATATATATATAT
>NW_026338734.1:0-402 GCF_001194135.2 Octopus bimaculoides | reverse complement strand
TATATATATGAATGTATGTATATATTTCAGCACATGTACATGCGTATGTATACATCTGTGCGTTTTGTATGCGCATGTGTGTGTATTTGTACCTACAGAGACGTATGTGCATACTTATTTACAATGAAATAAAATCAATGATGAGATGAAGAGATAAAGAGATTTGGGACAAACTATAAGACGTAAATAGAGAAATAACGGTATAAAAAATGTTTTTGTTATATATATGTGTGCATGTATGTGTCTCCGCTCGTGTGTGTATCTTTGTGAGTGTGTTGTGTGTATTCGTGTTTGTGGATGTATGTATTACGATGGGCTTTGTAGAAGAGGAAACAAGCAAATTTATGTGACTAATAAAATATACACACAGATATACATATACAGTTTTTTTCTTTTTAAATT
>NW_026338733.1:0-227 GCF_001194135.2 Octopus bimaculoides | reverse complement strand
ACAGTCAAACGTTGGGTAAATGAATTCATGCGTGGCAGGGAGAGTGTGGACGATGATCCCAGACCAGAGAGACATCTAACTGCAACCATCAAGGATAACCTTGACCTTGCTTTTGGTATAATAATGCAAGATCACCGAATATCATATCGTCAAATAGCCGAGAGACTGGGCATCTCGATTGAAAGAGCAGACAACATTGTGACAAAAGAACTTGGGTTCTCAAAGGT
>NW_026338732.1:0-611 GCF_001194135.2 Octopus bimaculoides | reverse complement strand
TGTTGTACAGTTTCTGTCCCACCAAACTTTATTCATTAAACAATGGTCAGCTTAATGTCCAAGATATCACACAATAGGATCAAACCAAAATCTGTGTGGCTGTCATGCAAACTTCTTAACTACACAACCATTCCTATGCTTATAACTAGACTACAATAATAATTCCAAACACAATCATTGATTTGAATAGAGTTAAAATGGAGTTCTAACAGTTAATTATCAGAACGATATCCAAACAGATGAGATTTACAAGTAATGTTTATAATACAGTATAATTTAATATATTAGGAGAAATTTAATGAGTAACTACTAAATTACTTGTTAAAAGGTATGCATTTTGTGGAAGGAGAGAATTAATTCAATTGACAACTTTTTTTTTATTAGCCAAAAAAGACTTCTGCATAGTTTCCATCTATTGGATTTCCCATTCACAATGTTTTAGTCAACCAAAAGCCACAGTAGAAGACACTTGCCCCTAAGTAGTTCAATGGGATTGAATTTAGAACGCATGTGAAGCAAACCTTTTAGTTACAAGATCATACCTACATGTATATATATTAGTGTGTGTGTGTATATATTAAATATATATATTTTCTTTTATTCTTTTACTT
>NW_026338731.1:0-285 GCF_001194135.2 Octopus bimaculoides | reverse complement strand
CATAATTACAGAGATGCATGTAATTCTCCTATGCGAATGTGCGTACGTGCGTGTTTTTAAACTCCAGATATTGTAAAGCCAACGTTTAACGTCTAGTTAGTGTTGTATCAACAAGACGTCAAAGTAGAAGACAATGATTAATGACTTTTAACAACCAAAGTAGACGGGGAATCATTCTACATGCTGGACGTCACGAACTGTGAACGATTTACACAAAATGTCAAAACTCGTAGACATGATGGAGTTTATGTCTGCGTAAAATCAGAACTTAAGGTGCCACACTAA
>NW_026338730.1:0-478 GCF_001194135.2 Octopus bimaculoides | reverse complement strand
GTTTTATGTACTTCCATCAGTGACTTTCATTTCACCCATTCTCTCAGTTTAATTTATATTTTTCAATCCAAGGTAGACGATAGTAAATTCTATTGCCTTGTTTTTTACAGTTCAGTTTAGTTTCAAACTGTTTATCTTTGTTTAATTTTTATAAGGCTTTCTTTGGTTGTAGCTTTAGCATTGCTTTATAATAGAATATTTTCTTCCTTTTCGTAGACTTCTATCTAAGTTTCGGCGGGGTTTTTTCCCTGCTAAATGTCCATGTTTGTTTCTGTTGAAGACGAAAATTTTCTTTTTTTTTATGTTTCGAATTTATACCTTAGTATTTCATAAGTATTTTCGTTATGACTGCCATAATTGTTTCCTTGGAAGAAAAGTATTATATTAAGTTTTATGTTTGACAAAACATATTCGCTAACTTATTATTTGGTATATGAAGGTGGATGTAAGTGCACCTGTATGTATATATGTATATGTA
>NW_026338729.1:0-499 GCF_001194135.2 Octopus bimaculoides | reverse complement strand
AAGACACTTTATTTCACGTTGCCCCAGTCCACTCAGCTGGCAAAAATAAGTAGTACCTGTATTTCAAATGGCCGGCCTTGCCACGCTATGTGTCACACTGAGTCTCCCTGAGATCTATGTTAGGGGTACACGTGTCTGTGGATTGCTCAGTCACTTGCACGTTCATTTCATGATCAGGCTGTTCCGTTGATCGTACCAGCTGGGACCCTCGTCTATATATTTAAAAAATGCAAAAACCTAATTGTTTTATTTCGTTTATTCGTACTTATATCAAACGGAAGCGTTGCGTATTTCTGCCCCTCCCTCCATTTGAATCCCAACGTGTTGTAAGGGAGGTGAATTGGATAAATGGTGGTGTAGTGAACTGCGATGGGGCGTGGTGTGGAAGGTTGGGTTAGGATGGAGTAGGGCGCATCTAGTGATGTGAGTGAGTTGAGGTTAATGAGTGGGGTAACTGTGACAACATTAAATACATTATGCGGAAATAATGAAGAAAGTA
>NW_026338728.1:2811-3462 GCF_001194135.2 Octopus bimaculoides | reverse complement strand
ACATGCTTTTGTATTTATTTATATATTACTCTTTTACTCTTTTACTTGTTTCAGTCATTTGACTGTGGCCATGCTGGAGCACTGCCTTTAGTCGAGCAAATCGACCCCAGGACTTATTCTTTGTAAGCCTAGTACGTATTCTATCGGTCTCTTTTACCGAACCGCTAGGTTACAGGGACGTAAACACACCAGCATCGGTTGTCAAGCGGTGTTGGGGGGACAAACACAGATACACAAACACACACACACACACACACACATATATACGACGGGCTTCTTTCAATTTCCATCTACCAAATCCACTCACAAGTCTTTGGTCGGCTCGAGGTTATAGTAGAAGACACTTGCCCAATGTACCACGCAGTGGGACTGAACCCGGAACCATTTAGTTCGTAAGCAAGTAAGCAAGCTGCTTACCACACAGCCACCCCTACGCCTATATATCGAAACGCTTAGTTTGAAATATTCTCTATGTGGCCTGTTTGTTTTTTGTACTCTGTTTTTCATTTTGCCCACATTTTTTGTGACGTCCTGTACCCAAATATGCATCTATATATACATGTAGATGTAAGCTTGTACATACATGTACGTATATATGCATATACTCACATATTATTTGCATTATATATATATATATATATATATATATAT
>NW_026338728.1:0-839 GCF_001194135.2 Octopus bimaculoides | reverse complement strand
TATATATATATATATACATGTATATATTTATACATATATATACATATATATATACATATGTATATACATATATATACATATATAAATGTATATGTATTTTTCAATGTTTACAAATAACACGGAAAAAATAAATAATTACCAGGATAGCAAAAATTCACACAAGTGCCAAGGATGTAACTGTCTACTAATAAAGGTAGAAATTCCAGGTTTTGTTGAAATGCTTTTGTGTAACATAGATAAATAAATAAATGGAGTTCAACGCAGGTGTTATTCAAATCTTTATACTTTCGTCATATGTTTCGAAGAAAACATTGGTATAATTCCAGAAGGAATAAATTGTTGTAAAACAAAGCAATCTTCTCATCAGAGGGAAAAAGAGAAACAAAATGCATTAATACGACATTTTAACCGAATGTGATTACTGCATATATGATGAATGGAACGTTGGTAAGTTATTTAACAAAAATACCGTTAATAGATATAACGTCAGACACAATTCATAGAAAGAGAAGGAGGAGGAAGAAAGAAATTAGTTGAAAACTAAAAAGGAGAAATATAGTGAATAGGAATAACGATTAAAGGCGTGGAAATAGATATATTTAGTGGATGTGAAATGTAAGAAGACATGTAAAGGTCGAATTTAATAGACTGGTACAAATCACTTATAGGAACCAAAGGTCTGTGTTTTTGCCAATGTTTGCAACGATAAACACGTTCTTTAAACGTGTTTACAAGAGGAACATAATAAACAATTTGATTTGGAATGGAATATTCTACCTATATCTTTTCCTTATGATAAATGTAAATCCATACACACACACACACACACACACATATAT
>NW_026338727.1:0-254 GCF_001194135.2 Octopus bimaculoides | reverse complement strand
CTGAGAGAAAAGTTGGGCATAAGAAGCATCGATTGTGGTGTGCAAGTGAGGCGACTGCGCTGGTATGGCCATGTTTTACGCATGAATGAAGACAGCTGTGTGATGAAGTGCCACTCTCTCACTGTAGTAGGAATCTGTAGAAGTAGACCCAGGAAAACATGGGATGAGGTGATGAAGCATGACCTTCAAACATTGGCCTCACAGTGGCAATGACAGGACACCAGGATCTTGGGAGTTACGCTGTGATTGAGAAA
>NW_026338725.1:0-489 GCF_001194135.2 Octopus bimaculoides | reverse complement strand
GTGAGGACCACTGTGTTCTTTCTTCCTCCTACCCTGGGTTAAACAATACATTTAGTACCAGTGAAGGTCAGTGGTATAATTCTAGAACAACACACCTGTCTATGAGTGATGGCATTGTGCCTGTTTTAGAAATCATTATTATTAGATTTTATCTCGTACAAAATTCAATATAACGTGTCTCTTCGTTTAGAAAGAATAAAAGCGTTTTGCTTAATTAAATTCTTGCAACGTTCGAGGGTTTTCGCTTTCAACTATAATATTGGAGTATTCCAAGTGTTAGTTACCTGACTCAGAAATCGGCATTGCTGAGAATAAATGTGTTCGGATTAGAAAATATAAATGAATAAACAAGTAAATAAATAATTCAATAAATAAAAGAATTAGCATTATTTCTGAAGAACACAAACACTTCAAAAGATTTCCAAGCCGAGGGAACAATCAACCATGCAATGAAAATTAAACACACACACACACACACACACACACACA
>NW_026338724.1:4713-6138 GCF_001194135.2 Octopus bimaculoides | reverse complement strand
TATATATATATATTTCTATATGTGCATATATGTATGTATATATATATATATATATATATGTGTGTATGCATGTGTGTCTATATACATATGTGTGTGTGCGTGTGTGTGTGTGTGTGTATGTGTGCGTTTCCATATCTATCTGTCAAGCTATCTAGATATATATGTTTAGATGTATATATGTATGTATTTTGTGTGTGTGTGTGTGTGTATATATATATACATATTTATGAGCATAAAAATATTTGTAAGTATACATATACATATGTATATATCAATCTAGAGTGGGTGTACGTATATATAGATATATATATACATATACATATATATATATATATGTATATATACACTCTAGATTTATATATACATATGTATATGTATGCTTACAAATATTTTTGCACTCATAAATATGTGTATATATGTGAGAGCGTGTTTATATTTATGTTTATATATTTGTATATATATATATATATATATATGTCTACACACACACACGCATACAGAGCAGTCTATGTAAAGATTTATTCTGAAAGCCAATTTTCAAATTTAATCGAGACAGATTGCTTTATCTGTGATAATAATTGTCCCCACCCGGCTCATAAGTCACCCTGGTGGCAAATGAGATCATTATTTGTAATGATAATAACAATAATAGTAATAATAATAATAATTAATAATTCTTTCCAATTTTGGCACAAGACCAGGAATTTCGAGGGGGGGGCGGGAGCAAGTCGATTACATCAAACCCAGGACTCAACTGGTACTTATTCTACCGACCCCCGAAAGGGTTAAAGGCAAAGTTGACCTCAGCAGAATTTGAACTCAATATGCCAGACAAAACGCTTAGCAACATTTTGTCTATCTTTACGTTCTAACAATTCTGTTAGCTCACCAAATCTATAATCATGGTTTCAAATTTTGCCACAAGGGCAGCCATTTTAGGGGAGGGGATATGTGGATTACATTTACATCAACCCCAGTATTTCACTGCTACTTAATTTATCGACCCCCGAAAGGACGAAAGGCAAAGTCGACCTCAGTGGAATTTGAACTCAAACTGTAGCGGCCCATCTTTTTTAAAACGGGGGCCACATTTTTCATTAACGAAACACTTTGAAACTTGGAACACTGGTAGAATGTGTCATATAAAACATCTTTTTCTCTTAGTCTTCTTAAAAAAAAAAGAAATCCCTAAGTTATTCCATGTTAAAGTTGTTGTATTTCTGTAATTTCAACCAATCACTGACATCCATTCAGCCGATATACATTAAGTGCCGACTACATAAACAAACGGTTAGGGTTAGGGTTAGGGTAAAACAGCAAATTTAAAAAAAAAAAATCAAATAAAACGAAGAAAAAGAAAAGAAAATGAAAAAAGCAAATTTAAAATGAAAAGTTGTGGAGATTAAATACGCTTTACACCGCTTA
>NW_026338724.1:0-2161 GCF_001194135.2 Octopus bimaculoides | reverse complement strand
AGAATTTGATGGATGTCGGAAAAATGGCCAGTATGGATAGACCAATTCTGAGAACACACATGTAAAAAAAAAAAAAGTATAAAAGGGGTCGATAAAATAAGTACCGGTCAATGTAATCAACTGTCTCGCTCTTCCAAAATTTCAGGCCTTGTACCTTTAGTAGAAAGCAAGAATGGTTAGCACACGGAACAAAATGCTTAACGTTCTGAGTTCAAATTCTGCTGAGGTTGACTTTTCCTTTCATCCTTTCAGAGCCAATGAAATAAGTACCAGTTATGTACTGGGCTCAATGTAATCGACTGCCCCCCCACACACACCCGCCTCCCCTAAAATTTCAGGTCTTGTGCCTATAGTAGAAAGGATAATTATTGTGGCGAGCTGGCAGAATCGTTAGCATGCTGGGCAAATGCTTAGTGGCAATTTTGTCCTCAGTTCAAATTCCACCGAGGTCGGCTTTACTTTTCATCCTTCTGGGGTCGATAAAATAAGTACCAGTTGAACACTGGGGACAATGGAATCAACTTATCCCCACCCTCAACTCGCCTGGCCTTGAGCCAAACTTTTGAAATCGTTACTATTATATTATTGCTATTATTATAGTAATCATTTAAAAGCTTGTTATAGTTATTAATTTAATTAGGCAGAGAGGGTTGAGAAAGAATGGACTGACGTGGGTCTTAATTATGTCTATTGTCTGTACAACTGCAACCACATCACCACCACCACTGACCATACTACCACCACAACTGCTATGGGAACTGTTGTTGCTATGACAGTGGGGACAATGCAACCACTACCACCACCATCACCACAACAACAACAGATGTTAGTACTACTACCTAAGCCATAATTACAACTACCATCAGAACTGCAACAACCATCACCACTACTACTACTACTACTACTACCAGGACAACTACAGACTAACATCTCCACTGTAACCATGACAACTATGGCAAACATAACCACCACCACCACCACTACTGCCAGGACCATGAAAACAGCCACCATAACAACGGTTACTATGGCAGTTGTGACAATGTAATCACTACCACCACCACCACCACAACCATCACAAACACCACACCACCATCACCACAACTACCACCATCACCACAACTACCACCATCACCACCACTCCAACCACTGTAGCTACCACTACTATCAACCTGCTACTTCTACCACCACCACTACCACCAATGCCACCACAAAACCACAGCTTTGTCAAACGTAGGGGACACCATACCACCTCCAACACCACAACCAGCACTGCTACCACCACCACTTCTGTAGCTACAGCCAATACTGTTACCACATCAACTACAGACATTACACCATCAACACTAGCACCACTACCACCACCACCACTACTACTACTGCTACTACAACAAAGCCACACTGTCTGCTGTACAACAAACAGCCATGCTGTTATACAACTACATCAGTGACCTCTCCAGGGGAATACAGTCTCGCTTCAACTGCTCTTGTTTCTTCATTATACCAGGCTTCTATGGACTGGTTTATGTCACACTTAATTCAAATTGATGGTGTGTGCTGTGCGTGTATATATATATATATATATATAGCAGAATAAGAAATAGAAAGTTCTTGGTTATACAATTATACATTTGGAAAAATGAATAGAAATGGCTTTTCTGATAATTTTGTAAACACCAAATAACTTGTGAGCATCAAATTATTAAAATGGAAAAATTATCAAAAAAGTCATTTCTGTTCAATTTTACAAATGCACACACACACACAAGTATATACAACTACAAACACAGCTATATATATATTCATACACAAATACATATTTGCCCAAACACACGCATACAGATACATCGTCGTTTAACGTCCGCTTTCCATGCTGGCATGGGTTGGACGATTTGACTGAGGACTGGTGGACCAGGAGGCGACACCAGGCTCCAATCTGATTTGGCAGAGTTTCTACAGCTGGATGCCCTTCCTAACGCCAACCACTCCGAGAGTGTAGTGGGTGCTTTTACATGCCACCGGCACGAGGGCCAGTCAGGTGGTACTGGCAACAGTATATATATTATATACATAATGCGTCTTATAAAGCTAAATTTATAAATTCTAAAATTGCTGAAGAATTCGTTACTGGGCAGTTTAGCTTAATGGTAAAGCACTTGATGTG
>NW_026338723.1:0-483 GCF_001194135.2 Octopus bimaculoides | reverse complement strand
GTGTGTGTGTGTGTGTGTGTGTGTGTGTGTGCCATATGATAAATAGATCTGCTTTAATCGATATGATTGTTTATTGATAATTGAAAACTACGTAATGAAATAAAGGAAATAACGAAGGTTCGTATTTGTTTCTGTTCGTTTTAAATAAACATGATTCTTCTTACTGTGTTATATAGGAGCACATTTCGACGCTTCATACACAATATCATATAAGAGTGGGAGTTGAACGTAGGCGAAGACTGAGCTCTACTTCCTAGGGTAATTGTTGCGCATTCAGCGCATCAATAACTGCATATATATATATGAGTGGCTGAGTGGTAAGTAGCTTGCTTACCAACCACATGGTCGTGGGTACAGTCCCACTGCGTGGCACCTTGAGCGAGTGTCTTGTACTATAGCCTCGGGCCGACCAAACCCTTTTGAGTGGATTTCGTAGACGGAAACTGGAAGAAGCGCATCGTATATGTATATATATATATATAT
>NW_026338722.1:0-427 GCF_001194135.2 Octopus bimaculoides | reverse complement strand
GTATGTGTGTATGTATGCATGTGTGTATGTATATATATATATGTATGTAGGTATGTATGTATGTATGTATGTGTGTATGCATGTATATATGCATGCATGTATGTATGCATGTATGCGTGTATATATGTATGTCTATATGCATGCATGTACGTATACATACTATGCATACGTATATATGCATACGTATGTATGTCTATGTATGCATGCATCTATGCATGTATGCCTATGTACGTATGTCTATGTATGCATACGTATGCATATATATTTCTTTACGTAAGTGTATTTGTGTGCAAGGCATTTTCCTTTTTTGCCTTGATCGATTTTTGTTTCATCCTTTAAGAGATCGATAAATTTTGTTAGACGGTACTGGGGTGGAGTTGGGGGTGATATATGATTGAATACAAACCCTTGAAGGCGACCCCCCCCC
>NW_026338721.1:0-215 GCF_001194135.2 Octopus bimaculoides | reverse complement strand
TTTTTCTAATTTATGTAGATCAGCTGAACTCAGAGGGAGATCTCTCTGGCTAGCTTTGCTTTTCCTTCCTGCAGTTATTTTTTGGGGAGGAATAACCTGCCCTCAACTGCGTTGCAACATCTGCTCGGAACCGTAGATGGTCACACCGCTTGCAAACCCCTCCTGATATGAATGCATTTACAATGCTCATGTTTACTATATACCAAACCAGGTAT
>NW_026338720.1:0-2007 GCF_001194135.2 Octopus bimaculoides | reverse complement strand
TGGCTCCAAGACTTCAAAACTTCTGTGAAATATCCTTTCCAAATATATTCTGGTCGTCTTTACTTTTTTTCGGTGACGTTTTTTGTTGACCTTGGCGTTGCTATGACGACCGATCTCTCTGACAATCCTTTCTCCTTTTCTCTGCCATCTCTAAATACATTTCTGTCTCTTACCTTCGCACCGCTATCACGTGATGTCCGAATACATGCGCATGCGCCTTACCTTATCAGTAGAGACTAAGCACACCCAATCATAAACATTTGCCATATCATACAATCCACATCTAGCATAAGTAGATGCCTGTCCGTGTGTCTATTAACAATGGCTATTTGATTGCACTTTATTTATCAGTGAGCCAGAAAATATATGCAGTGGACCGTTCGACCGTCAACTGATTTCTTATCACGATTCGAAATATTTATCCACCACATTTTAGTCTTTATTTCTTTACTCTTATAATTGACATCGTTGCTGCTGCTGCTGCTGCTGCTGTTGTTGTTGTTGTTGTTGTTGTTGTCATCGTCGTTGATATTGTCGTCATCGTTAAATTCGTCGTCGTCGTCGTTGTTTCTTCTATCTTTACCAAAAACGAATCACAGTTGACGATTGCCTATAAAACGAATAATGAAAAAATATATTAAAATACAGACAAAAAAATAGAGTAAAACTACTGAATAATAATAATAATAATAATAATAATAATAATAGTAATGATAATAATTGTATATTCTGTTGCTAACTTGAACTTTAGAGTAATAAATATGAGACAAATTAAGCAGAGAAGTAGGGTAAGTCACCTGATTTTAGTTTTTTTTTAGTATTAAACTGGATGCTTTTAGTTCCCTTAATTTAGTTATGAAAGTTTGTAAGTTTACACCAACCACATTTAGTTTTGGAATAGTGTATCTGTTATAAATATTTTAAAGACACAAATAATTCTTTCTATTACATCCGCGGTATTGTGCATAAAGAATTCGTCCTCCAGGGCCAGACCGTTAATAAAGAGTTCTACTGCGACGTTTTGAGGGTAGACATTCGACGAAAGCGACCGGATCTTTGGAGCAGAAAGAACTGGATTCTTCACGATTACAATGCATCCTGTTACCGATCTCTCCTCACTCGTGAGTTTCCCGTCACAAACAACATGGTGTCACTTCTGCATCCGCCCCATTCGCCAGATTTATCACCTGCAGGTTTCCATCTCTTCTCCAAGATGAAAGTGCATCTCAAAGGTCACCCGTTTTAACACCGTTGTCGAGATGAAGAGCGAATCATAGAAAGTCCTGGACTCGGTTACGAAAAACGACTTCCAGGTCGAATTCCAAAAGTGGCAGGAACGTTAGAACCGGCATATTGCAGCGCAAGGTGACCATTTCGAAGTAAATGAGGTTAAAACTTAGGTACATAAGTTACTCTGGATTAAGCATAACTAGTCCGGTTATCCTTTGATACCAAATCGTATCTGCTGAAGGCCTGAAATTTAGGGGTGGGGTTTTGTGGTTACGTTGATTCCTGTACGGTAACGATTTTGCCGGTTCATCACCTTTCGACGATGATATAAATAAGCAACTTTTATCAATTCCTATAATTCAATACAATATATTTCTTACTGCATATTATTTAATTTCGTTGTGAATAAAGACTTCGAAATCGATAGTGAATTGTTTTTCGGAATAAGTGATTTTGCTATCAATATTGTTAAGACACGATATTTTTGATAGTTTACGATAAATCTTTTGGGGATGAATGAAATGATCAGCAAATGTTTGATATAACCACGGCATCCATCGACAACGCTGATAATTGTGAATTAATAGGATTATACATCACAGACTTCTTTTTAGCAGCGCTTCTTTTATGCAGAATTTGGCATTTATCGTGATTAAAATCTAAGTGTTTTGTGAAATATGAATTTATGCTATTAGGAAGGAAATTCTTAACATATTAAAAGACTTATATTTATATATAATATCAGACACGAATATGAATATCGTTGATTACTAGATA
>NW_026338719.1:16289-17397 GCF_001194135.2 Octopus bimaculoides | reverse complement strand
AAGCTACCCCTATTTTGCAGAAAAAAGTGTTAGCGGCCAGCTAATGCCGAATTCTGACTGCGTACCTTGTTACATAGGAAAAGACCATCATCTCTGTATAAACCTCCGAGAATTCAGCGTGTAGGCAGTTTGATACGCACGCACACACACACTCATTCATACACACACACACACACATGTATATGTATATATATATATATGTACATATGCATATATGCTCCCATACATATACATCCACGTGTGTTGTCGCTAATTTCAGCCGAATTTTGCGATCCCATGCTGAAAAATCAATGCAAGCTGCTTGGTGAGAAGGTACGGATTAAATATCAAATTCAAGTAAATTTAAATCTCCCCCACGAAACAAAGAAGAAGGGGGAGGAGGAGGAGGAGGAGGAGGAGAAGAAGAAGAAGAAGAAGAAGAAGAAGAAGAAGAAGAAGAAGAAGAAGAAGAAGAAGAAGAAGAACAACAACAACAACAACAACAACAAGTCAAGTAAGAATAAATTTCTAAGAAAAATAACCATAAAAAATATAATGCTACCCGACCGAATTCTACAAATGCCCCCCACCCACACATAATAAATAAAAATTAACTCAATTTCTGATAATTGAATTTTTCAAATTTCAATTTTTATTTGTTTCTATTAATAGTTTATTATGTTTGTTCGATTGATGCTGTTGTTGATTTTTATGTTTGTTTGTTTGTTCTTTGTTTGTTAGTGTCTTTTTGTTTGTTTGTTTATTTTATTATTGCAATCAGGTTTTCCCCCACCCGCTCATTGACCCCACTACTTTTCCTTACGACATTCGATACCTAATAACGTATCGAATTCTGATTCGGCGGAGTATGAGGGATCACTGTCGTCATCATCATCATCATCATCATCAACAACACCCTCATCACCATCATCATCATCATCAACATCAGCCTCATCATCATCATCATCATCATCATCATCATCATCATCACCATTATCATCATCATCATCATCAAAATCCACCGCACAAAAGGCAACAAAATATCGCTTGCGGAATTTTTCTGGAATGATGTAACTTGCCGATGAGATGAAAAGCAGAATAATAAAGGTTTCAAATGTTGGCACGTGGC
>NW_026338719.1:15368-16279 GCF_001194135.2 Octopus bimaculoides | reverse complement strand
CTCCCCCACTGTTCAATTGGTACTTATTTTATCGACCCCAAAATGATGAAAAGACAAAGTCGACCTCGGTAGAATTTGAACTCAGAACTTCAACTCTATATTCCAGTTCTTTATTAATCTCCTGACAAGATTTAAAATGTTATCAGAGACTATTATTTATTATAAAGAAATTATTATTATTATTATTATTATTATCATATGTTTGACTTTGGCTTTGTATTTTTACAAGTTGACTCCAGGTCTCACCCAGAGACCTCAAGAGACAACAAGTTAGAAGTTCATGTTGGTGTTATGCCTTGGGTGCCATATATTTGGTTTTGCACAGAGTGATGTTCTAGAGAATGTTTAAGAAAACATAAGAAAATTAGAATGTTTAAGAAAACATAAAATTTTATCATTATTATTATTATTATTATTATTATTATTATTATTATTATTATTATTTTCATATGCATATACATTCAACAGATTAGACTGTTGGAAAAGACACAAGAATCCTAGCATCGGGCTAGAACAAGTAGCCTTAGATGCCAATAGCCCTCCTATCGGGTTACAGCAAGTAACCTTAGATGCCAAGACCCCTCCTAAGTATCCTAGCTGTCCCTAATAACACTGTCTTCTGCAGCTGTACTAAACTGGGTTTTACGCCTATTTCCCCTATCCATCTGTTCAGATATTTAGGGATAGTTCCCCAATGCACCTATAACTATTGAAATACATTCTACCCGTACTTTCCATAGTCTCTGATCTTCAATGGCTAGGTCCTAGTACTTTGCTATTTTTTCTAGACCTCTCATTAATTTTCTCATCATTTCGCACTGTAAAGTCAATTATCTGGCATTTTCTATTCTCTTTATCTACTACTACTACTACTACTACTACTACTACTACTACTACTACTACTACTACTA
>NW_026338719.1:13499-14954 GCF_001194135.2 Octopus bimaculoides | reverse complement strand
GACTGACTTTACGTTCTGAGTTCAAATCCGCTAGGGTCGATTTGACCTTTCATCGTTTCGGGGTCGATTAGATAAATATCGATTAAGCAGTGGGGTCGATGTAATCGATTACCTACTTCCTCTTAAATTTCAGGCTTTTGTAGCATTGATCCCTGCTCTTTAATTTCTGAGTTCAAAACCCGCCGATGTCACAATATAGTGACGTCTGCCCTAAGTCTATTGCATGTGTGCGTGTGTGTGTATGTGTGTGTATGTGTGTGTTTGTATGCTGATATTTGTTTTATGTCTATCTGTGTGAGTGTATGTATGTGTATGTGTCAGTGTGTGTGTTGGCATGTGTCTGTGTGTGCGCGCGCATGCGTGCTTGAGGGTGTGTGTGTGTGTGTTCGTATGTTGATATTCGCTTATGCTTGTATGAGTGTATGTGTGTATGTGTGTATATGTGAGTGTGCGTGTGTGTGTGTGTTGCGTGTGTGTGTGTGTTTGTTGCTTGTGTGTGTGTGTGTTACTTGTGTGTGTGTATGTGTGTGTGTGCGCGCGCGCGCGTATGTGTTGATGAAGTCTTTATGTGTGTGTTTCGATGTTGATGTAAGTTTTGTTACAAAAAGTCCTATGAATGTTATACTAATCGATGTAATTATATGATGTTGATGATGATGATGATGATGATGATGATGATGACGATGGTGATGAGCAGGAGGAGGAGGAGGAAGAAGAAGAAGAGGAGGAGAAGGATTGCGATAATGTTGAAAATGGCGTGATGTTTTCATTAGCTCTGGAGTAGTCATTAAGTGCTAAATGACACCTTAATTATTGTCGAATAATCGTTGTTCACAGCGTTTACGCTGTCAATTCGCTCCTTTCGTTAACATTTCATTCTCTGTAATAACAACAACAACAACAACAACAACAACAACAATAATAACAAGAACAATGATAACAATAATAACAATGATAATAATAACAGCAATAATGATGATGATGATGGTGGTGCTAGTCGTGGTGGTGGCGGTGGTGATGATGATGATGATGATGACGATGATGATAATGATGATGATGATTTCTTTATTAACAACAGAGGGTTTACATTAAGAAAATCATTATTGACAGTACAAGGCAAAACAAAGATTGTGTGTGTGTGTACGTGTGTGTATGTGTGTGTGTATGTTGTGAGGGTTTTGCGTGTAAACAAGATAAACATAATGGCAAAATATATATATATATGTATATATATATATATATATATATATAAAATTCAACAATTAAATAGGGAAGAGATGTTCGAGGACTACCCGTGGAAAAAACCCCATAAAAACCATGGATGCCCTGACTTTTGGGGCAGGTGTCTTTTCTCCTTTCCTTTTTTCCAACTACAGGCGTATGCTCAAGGCAGGCCCGTTCCCCCGCACCATTCTCGCCACTTCCATCCACCGTTCAGAAAACTGGCAAAAGACA
>NW_026338719.1:12242-13363 GCF_001194135.2 Octopus bimaculoides | reverse complement strand
TGTGTGTGTGTGTACGTGTGTGTATGTGTGTGTGTATGTTGTGAGGGTTTTGCGTGTAAACAAGATAAACATAATGGCAAAATATATATATATATGTATGTGTGTGTATATGTTTGTGTGTTTGCGTCCCCGTAACTTAGCGGTTCGGCAAAAGAGGCCGATAGAATAAGTACTAGGCTTACAAAGAATAAGCTCTGGGGTCGATTTGGTGGACTATAAAGGCGGCGCTCCAGCTTGGCCGCAGTCAAATGACTGAAATAAGTAAAAGAGTAAAAGAGCATGTAACAATATTTTTAACTGCCATTTTTGACATCAAAAATTAGCTTAAATATAAATATAAACAACTAGTTTCGTACTTGAAACGGAAGTCCGTTCCGCTACCGTCTTCCTTCAATGACGAAATCCGAATTCCATTTTTCTAGCCTAATTCTCAATCAAAAATGATTCAGAAAACGTACTTTTACACGTCATGTGATTTTCTTGTAGTACCATTTTCGGTCAAACTTGACAAGATACTTAAGAAATGCCTTAAAATTTTCCCATGGAACTTACTCGATAACTTGATTTGAATCTTTTCTCTTTGGCTGCCACTAGGACTTTTACTCCTTCTTCAATATCCTCGAACGCTGTTTCCAACATGACGGAGAAATACAAAGCAACCTTGTTTTGTTCCATTTTAGACTGTGAATGAATCGAACATTTCCCCGCTAGATCCAACAGAAGCCATCATCCTTTGATGGAATGAAATTATGACATTGAGCATCTTTTCGGGAATACCTAACTTTCTAAGGAAAACCCAAAAAGCATCCCTAGATCGTGGTATGGAAAGCTTTAGCTAGATCTACAAAAGTGATTAAAAGGTTTCGGGTGTGCTCACGAGACGTTTCCTGCAGCTGCCATATACTAGAAATCATATCCCCCATGCCTCTACCAGCCCACAATCCACACTGACATTCAGGTAACACTAAGCTGGCAAGGGAATCATTTAGTCTCCTTAAGATAACCCTTCCAAGGATCCTCCCAGCAACATGTAAAAAGGGAGATGCCACAATGGTTGTCGCATTTACATTTGTTACATTTCTGCTTATAAAGATGGATAAATAGAAGCGTCTTTATATATA
>NW_026338719.1:9852-11145 GCF_001194135.2 Octopus bimaculoides | reverse complement strand
TATATATATATATATATATATATATATATATATATATATATATATGCACACACACACACGTGTTAATAGTTATATACACAGTGTAGGTTGTTGTTTTGTTGTTCATTCCTACCTCATCCCTGACTGTTCGGACTTATTATCAAAGACATTCCAACCATGGCCGCCCTTCTTATCGCCATACACTGAATAACTCAGTGCTTGATGCGATCCATACACAACGCATCCTTTGCTCTTAAAATAAAATTAAAATGTCAGAAGATAACTCGATGGAGATTTACCACTGATTTCTAGCCCGTTAAACCACTACGTAGAACCTTTGTCTCTTCAAAATATTCCAGGCCATATTACATGGCGGAAATGGTTAGAATCGATATGAAGAGCAGCTACGCAAAATTACATTGAAGATATAATATGAAATGGAGAAGCATACAACCATAACACGGCATTGAGCTGTTAGACAGACGAGCGGAACTCACTCGCAATGGAAAGGCTCTGTACTTGTTTTTCAGTCGACTTGTGTTTCTCATTTACTATATAATGTTAACTAGGTTTGTTATTTTAAACGAGGTAATTTGTACCGTACACACATTTGAGTTTTACACTATTAATAAACACAGTATAGTTTTATTTAAACATATGGCATTCATTTTATAAACGTCACTCGAGTTTATTTTATTCTAAATTTCAGCACACCCTGTTTCGATACATTCTAAGTACATCGGTGATACACTGATTCTATAGAATAAAATGGGAACGAAAAATGGGATAGAACTTAAGAAATACTCCAGGGACGACACTGATATAGTGTGGGTATAACAACATAGACTGTACAAATATGGTCAATACTTACCGACTACTTATTTCGTTGTAACAAAATTAAAAAAGAAAATGAAAAGACTCTATATGGAAGTAATGAAGGAGCTGTCGTCTGCTCTAAAATGGCAGCTAAAAAATATTGTGAAAGGCGCTAAATATAGAATATTTTCACTGAAAGTTTCAGGAAAGTATGTCAACATTATTTTTGAGACAGAGAGGAGGATGGAAAGAATAGATCCTGTTATCCTAATTAACTAGAAATGGAAAAAAAAAAAAGAAGGTGGGGAGGAGAATTTTCGGAGCGTTTCTGAAATCCCGTGACACCTCCCACCCAACCATAATAAGAAGCACGAGAGAAAATGTAACACTTTTTTTTTTGCCTTCCCGATCATCTCGTCAAATGCCTCAGTTGAGAAAACCGGAAGTAATTATATGTTTGCATTGTGGGATTTTCCACGCTTGTTTGCACTCTTTAAT
>NW_026338719.1:7922-9449 GCF_001194135.2 Octopus bimaculoides | reverse complement strand
GCTTGCTTCCCGACCTCATGGTTCTGGGTTCAGTATCACCGCATGGCACCTTGGACAAGTGTCTTGTACTAGTCTCATGCCGACCAAAGCCTCGTGTGTGGATTTGGTAAACGGAAACTCCAAAAAGCCCGTCGTATATATATATATATATATATATATATATATATACACACACACAGAAACATACACACACATTTCATTATTCTGTTTTTAAATTTTATGTTTTTATTCCTATTTTTTAAATTTAATGAAGATATTTTGTAGAAAACAGTAGCTCCAAGTATGTTGTACTTTCTGAGAAAAATGACCTGAATGGTCATAAGCTAGGATGTTTTTGATAAGTCGATGACATCACGAATAATGACCTGAACTAAATAAGAGGAAAAAGATATAATTGATTGGCCAAAAACTTACCCACAAATGCAGAAATCAGAAGCCACAGTGCCATAGAAATGGTGAATCTCTGAAATATTACACTTAAGAAACGGTGCAGTTTTGAGGTGACGATTCCACTGGACTTTAAATAATGCTGTGACACCACATTGGAAATGTCAGGAAGGATTTAGAGAGCAAATAAAGAAAGAAAGAAAGAAAAAAGAAAGAAGGATGAAGAAAACAGGAAATAGATAATAAAAAGAAGAAAAAAAAAGAAACAAGATGCAAAAAAAGGAACGATTTAAATTAATTCAAGATCGGAGAAAGAATTAAGGTATATACACAAGCACATACATAAACATATATATATACACATATACATATATAGACATATTATGTACTTATGTATATATATATATATATATATGTGTGTGTGTGTGTGTATATATATATATGTTTATATATATGTAATACATGTGTGTATATGTGTATGCATATATGTATATATACGTGTGTGTGCATATATATATACACACACACACACACATATATATGTGTATATATATATGTATATATACATATATATGTATATATATATATATATATATATATATATATATATATATACATGTATGTATGTGTGTGAGAGAAAAAGTAAAAGCAAAAAAGTGAATTTAATTAAACAGGAAAGTTGTCAAAAAGTCAAAAAACATGTGTGTGTGTGTGTGTGTATGTGTATAATATCATATATGTGTGTGCGTTCGTATGTATGTGTGTGAATGGGGGTATACAAATATGTATAACTATATGTAGGTATATATATATACATGTGTATATGTACATGTGTATATATGTGTGTATGTGTGCGTGTTTGTGGTAAGATAGCTGTGTTTGTATATGTCCTGCATGTTCGTTTACATTCCGGCGGCTATACATACACAGAAAGTTACATAGAAACATACAGACATATACAAAGCCCTAGTCAGCTTTAGTTTATATATAAATATATGTGCACGTACATACAAGCATATACGTACACACACACACACACACACACACACACACACACACACACATGAATATATATCTTTTGATCTTTTGCTTGTTTCAGTTATTTGACTGCGGCCATGCTGGAGCACTGCCTTTAGTCCA
>NW_026338719.1:6198-7082 GCF_001194135.2 Octopus bimaculoides | reverse complement strand
GGTGAATAAACTGTTGTCTAAATTACGCAAAAATGAAAATAACACTGACATCTCATTTTAACAGATATATTAATGAACATTGCATAAAAATATCTTGAAATACTAAAGAGTAAATTTAATCAATAAAATCGCCATTGGCTTCAACCACAGCCTCCAGACGACTTCGGAATCTCCTGCAACTCTTCTGGACGAATGCTGCTATAATTCTTGCCTGCAGTTCATCTTTGGCGTTACAGGGAGTTTTGTTGGTCTCTCGCTCAACTGCGCCCCACACATAATAATGAAGCAGGTTCCAGTCTGGGGAGTTAGGTGGCCAGATGTTAGGGTTGAGGTGGTCGCAGAAATTGCCTCACAGCAATGACTGGACTCTCCTGCTTGTGTGGCATGCTGCAGAGTCCTGTTACCAGACACAGGGTTTTCCAGCAGGCATCCCCTTGACCCGTGGCAGCACTACCTCCTGCAGGCATTTAATGTATGCCGCGGTGTTGAGTGTGAGGCCGTGTGGGAAGATGAATGGAAGCATAACATCGCTATCACTAGTAATCACCCCAAACACCAGGATGTTGACAGGATGTTTGATTTTTATCACTCTCGGTACATGTCCTCAGACTGACAGCCAAACACTCGGAAATGTTCGTATTGGAGCGTCCGGCATGAACGCCAATCAGTACAACATGTCATTTCCAAATTTCTTGCAAAATTTCCAAATTTCTTGCGTCATGGTGTTGTTTTCTCACAGACGGTGCCCAACTGACGCTACTATACTGTGTAGTCGACAAAATCAATAACAAACAATGCGCATGTGAGAAATTAAAAATATAAAATGGCGACGATTTACCCATCGCACCCTCTGTGTGTGTGTGTGTGTGTGTGTGTGTGTGTGT
>NW_026338719.1:4815-5785 GCF_001194135.2 Octopus bimaculoides | reverse complement strand
TTCCATTATTTACATTATTTACACTTGACGGATATTTGTCCTCGTCTTGTTTGTTTCGGCTGAAATACCCTCCAGCCTTCATCAGGTGTCTTGGGGAAATTTCGAACCTGGGTTCTCATTCCTAACGTATTTTTCGATGTTATTATTATTATTATTATTATTATTATTATTATTATTATTATTATTATTATTATTATTATTATTATTATCATTATTCAAAGAATGGACAAAGAAGAAAAGGTCCTTTTGGATTATGTCATCGTACAAACGTCCTAAGCGGTGTGACAATCACGGCTGGAACCTCTTGTCTGACATCAAACAACCATTTTTTAAATGGCATAATACGTACGTCTTTCTTCTAAAATTTACCGAAGACTTACTTTCGTTAAATGATTTATTTGCTTTCGTCTTTGATTTCTTAATTCTCATCGTCGTTCTATTTCTCCTTCATCTCGTCTTTATTCCATTGTGAATGCAGTTGAAAGCTCTTCTACCACTCTGTTGCTAACTCGTGCATTCACACCAGTAAATACAGTGATATTTACCGGGCTGTTAAGTAACAAGTGTCGCAATATGCCGGCAAATGTTTACATTCAGTTATGTAGTCAAATAACTTCCTTATTTACCCAATACGCTATGTATGTGTTCAGTTTGACAGATTGAATAGGCGCAGACATGGCTGTGTGGTGAGAAGTTTGCTTTCCAGCCACATGGTTCTGGGTTCAGTTCCACTGCGTGGCATCTAGGGCATGTGCCTTCTATTATAGCCTCGGGCCGACCAAAACCTTGCGAGTGGATTTTGTATGCGGAAACTGAAAGAAGCCCCTCATATATGTACATCTATATATCTGTGTGTTGGCCTTTGACATATTCATAAATAATCTTAATTATTTATAATATATCCTTCGTAATGTTTTTACATTACTCTCTGCTCATATATATATATATATATATATATATATATATATAT
>NW_026338719.1:0-2048 GCF_001194135.2 Octopus bimaculoides | reverse complement strand
TATTATGTATATATATTATATTATATTATATTACATATATATATATATATATATATATATATATATATATATGGTGAGTGGGGGGACACGATGAGGAGTTTCTACTGCATTTATGACTGAGAAAAAAATATTTTTCACAAATGTTCTCTCTACCTTACAAAGATTATATCAGCTAAGTAAATGACCTTCTCAAAATGCATTAAAAATATTATAACGTATTCAGAACACTACTTCAGGAAATTACCACCGTTTTCTTAGAGCATATATAAGACAAATTTAGCTGGGACAAAATGAGTAAGCGAAGATAAGGTAAATTTGCCTTTTCAATTCTCCAGAATTACGTTTGAAAACTGACTCATGCACAAAGCCATACACTGTCCGGCCATTTTTCTACGGCCATAGTAGTACTCTATGCAATAACGACGACAGCTGTGTCACCATGACTACACAGTGCAAGTCACTACATGGACAAAAAACAACAACAACAGCCACAACGATCACAGAAAGAACAACTACGAAGACAAAGTCACGGTGACTACGGGAAATAGCAAAAACAGTCAGAACAACGAAAATGATATGAAAGACGATAACAACGCCAGAAGGAACAATGCAGTTAACAACAGTGCTACCACCACTACTGTGGTTAGGGCAGCGGACTCGCGGTCATAAGATCGCGGTTTCGATTCCCAGACCGGGCGTTGTGAGTGTTTATTGAGCGAAAACGCCTAAAGCTCCACGAGGTTCCGGCAGGGGATGGTGGCGAACCCTGCTGTACTCTTCCACCACAACTTTCTCTCACTCTTACTTCTTGTTTCTGTTTCTGTTGTACCTGTAATTCAAAGGGTCAGCCTTGTCATACTCTGTGTCATGCTGAATATCCCCGAGGACTACATTAAGGGTACACGTGTCTGTGGAGTACTCAGCCACTTGCACGTTAATTTCACGAGCAGGCTGTTCCGTTGATCGGATCAACTGGAACCCTCGACGTCGTAAGCGACGGAGTGCCAACACATACATAACACCACCGCTACTGACAATAACAATACAAGCAGATAATATTGATACTAATAATAATATACCCTGGGTAGGGCATAAAATTTCATCTGGTTGTGGTGTGTCGACTTGGGAAAATTAGATTACTTGGATCTATTTCAAAACGGGGGCACCAGTTTTCATTTATGTTTTATGTAGTGTCTTTGGTACCGAAAGACTTTCAAACTTCGTATACTTATCTATTTTGTGTTATAGAACAGAAAAAAAATTTTGTATTCGAATTTATTTCATGTAAAAAATTGTCTTATTTCGATAATTTCTACTAATCACTGACGTCTATTCAGTTGAAAACAATTAGCGCTGTAACGGTGTATATCGTATTAATCCCCTAACCCTAAAACTAACCCTAACTCTAGAATCCGAGCTCTAAAATTGTTACACACATAGATACGCACAGCGTAATTTATTATATAAACGATATATGCGTATAAATTACGATTAAACCGGATGAAATATGTCACAGGGAATAACATTTTTATGACCGCCCAGCAGTAACTCTATTCAGCTGAATAGACGTCAGTGATTGGTTGAAATTACAGAAATACGACAACTTTAACATGGAATAACTTGCGATGTACGTTTTTTTGTTAAGAAGACTAAGAGTAAAAGATGTTTTATATGACACATTCTACCAGTGTCCCAAGTTTCAAAGTGTTTCGTTAGTGTTTCGTTAAGAAAATACTGGTGCCCCCGTTTTGAAATAGATCCGATTACTTTTAATCACGACTACCTTGAGCAAGGTGTTGTACCTGAAAGCCCAATTTGATACCTTGAAATATCAGGTTGGAGTCTGGTGGGGTTAAGTCTGTCTCAGAGGGCGAGGGTGCCCCTTTAGCTTTGGTCGGCAATGCCTCTAGAGGTGGTATCTCAATAAAAACACCGGTGGTTGTGTCACCTCATCACCAAAATCCTCATGAGTGAAAATGTCAGATACAAGTATATTAAACAGGCGCAGGAGTGGCTGTGTGGTAAGTAGCCTGCTTACCAACCACATG
>NW_026338718.1:0-303 GCF_001194135.2 Octopus bimaculoides | reverse complement strand
GATAGATAGATAGATAGATAGATAGATAGATAGATAGATATTCACATACAAACGCTAATTTGAAGCTGTGAGGCAGGCAGAGACTGAGGAAGAAGGGTGTTTTTCTATCATCTCTAGTGAGTGAAATTGGCTTGAGGCGACCAAACCTTATTCGTCTTCGTAGGAGTTTTCTTCCCTCACAGCAAAGTATCTTCTCGTTCATATTCATCTAATTCTCTCTGATTGCATATTCTGTCTATCTATCTATCTATCTATCTATCTATCAAACTAAGTATATGTATGTATGGATATATATGTGTGTGT
>NW_026338717.1:1346-2701 GCF_001194135.2 Octopus bimaculoides | reverse complement strand
AGAGGGACCAGCTATCCTAATTGACAGTACCTTGGTAGATAAAGCAATCATGAGTATGATGACAGTGAAATCCCCAGCCCATCAGGAATCACTGCAGAGATGCTTAAAATATCTGGCAGTGTTGACTATAGCCTAGTCACCCATATAGTTAACCAGGTGAAACACGAAGGAGTCATATCCAATGACTGGTGTAGCAGCACCATAGTCAAAGGTAAAGGTGACGCGTTAGACACAAACAATTATAGAGGTATCAGGTAATGAAGGTCACCGAGAGGGTCATAGCCCAACGAATTAGGGAGAGAGTCAGTTTAGATGAGATGCAGTTTGGGTTCGTTCCAGGAAAAAGCACCACTGATGCTATATTTCTGGTAAGACAGCTGCAGGAGAAATACCTAGCCAAGGATAAACCTCTGTACCTGGCTTTCGTTGACATGGAGAAAGCCTTTGACAGGGTACCCCGCTCCCTTATCTGGTGGTCAATGAGGAAACTAGGGATAGAAGAATGGTTAGTGAGAGCTGTGCGAGCCATTTACAGAGATGCTGTCAGTAAGGTGAAGGTTGGCAATGAGTACAGTGAAGAATTCCGGTCCACCAAAGTTCAGTCTACAGCCCCTCCTATTTATCATAGTCCATCAGGCAATAACACAGGAATTCAAGATGGGGTGCCCCTGGGAGCTCCTCTGTTCTGATGACCTTGCACTAATTGCTGAGTCACTATCAGAACTAAATGAGAAGTTTCAGGTTGGAAGCAAGGACAAGAGTCGAAAGGCCTTAGAGTCAACCTAGCTAAAACCAAAATCCTAATAAGTAGGAAGGTAGACAAAACACAAACCCCTTCAGGTGACCCTGCTCAATCTGTAGAAAAGGCGTAGGTAGAAACTCCATAAGATGTACACAGTGTAAGCTATGGACACATAAGAAGTGTAGCAATATCAAAGGAAGACTAACTAGCAAGATACTTTTTGTATGTGGCAGATGCTCAGGAGCAATAAACACTGAAAATGTGAAGAAAACAACCTTTGCCACAGTCCAGGTAGAAATATTAGTAGTTGATAGCTTCCGCTACCTAGGTAACCAAGTTTGTAGCTGGGGAGGGTTCAGTGAAAGTGTAGCTGCTAGAATAAGAATAGCCTGGGCAAAGTTTAGAGAGCTCTTACCTCTGCTGGTGACAAGGAGCCTCTCACTCAGAGTAAAAGGCAGACTGTATGACGCATGTGTACAAACAACCATGCTATATGGCAGTGAAACATGGGCCGTGACTGCTGAGGACATGCATAAGCTTGCAAGAAACGAAGCCAGAATGCTCCGCTGGATGTGTAATGTCAGTGTGCATACTCAACAGAGTGTAAGTACCT
>NW_026338717.1:0-531 GCF_001194135.2 Octopus bimaculoides | reverse complement strand
GGACACTAAAAACCCTGCTTGCGAAGACCTGTTGAGGCAAGTGATTTTGGAATTTGGAATTTGAAATCTGAAATCAAAATCGAACCGAATCCGATGACTGGCACCCATGCCAACCTCTCCTTGATTGGACACTAAACTCTGCTTGTGAAGACTTGTTGAGGCAAGTGAAATCGAAATCATGATTGAACCATATTCGATGACTGGCACCTGCGCCAGTGGAGCACTAACAGCACTGCTCAAGCGTGTTTATTGCCAGAGCAGCTGTCTGGCTTTTGTGCTAGTGGTCTGTAAATAGCACCATTTGAGCGTAATTGTTACCAGCATTGCCTTCTACTTGTGCTTGTGGCATGTTAGAAAATCGTTTGAGCGAGGTCATTGCCAGTGCCGCTGGACTGGCTCCCATGCAGGTGGCATGTAAAAGACACCTTTTTGAGCGTGGCCGTTGCCAGTACTGTGTGACTGGCCCCCGTGCTAGTGGCATGTAAAAGCACCCGCTACACTTTCAAAGTGATTGGCATTAGGAAGGGCATC
>NW_026338716.1:0-265 GCF_001194135.2 Octopus bimaculoides | reverse complement strand
TATATATATATATATATATCAACACACATGTATTGACATATATACATATATATGTATATGTACACGTATCTACATATATGTATGTGTGTTTGTCTTTGTGTGTGTATATATATACAGATAGATAGATCGATAGAAATATTTTAAATATTTTTCAATATTTCTGAAATGTTTCAACTGCAAAGCTGCGGTCATGCTGGAGCACCACCATTGACTGTGGTGCACCATTGTTTGGTACTTCTTCTAATACGTATCATTTGATCATATT
>NW_026338715.1:0-428 GCF_001194135.2 Octopus bimaculoides | reverse complement strand
TTCTTTTATTTCCAACGTATGTTTCGAAGATTACAAATGGTTCCTTCCAAGGGAATAGGTGATGTTGATAAAGATGTAATCTTCTCTTCAGGGAAATACATTGAAACCAGCTTAACCGTAAGACATTTTAACCGAATGTGATAACTGTAGATAGAGAAGATTGCTACGTAACTTATTTGAAAAAACCGTTGGATGTTGCAACGCTGAGACAGGAGGGAAGAAAAGAAGGAAAAAAGAAATTTAGAATTTAGAACTGAGAGTTTATAAGATGATTTAAGCCCGATAAAAATGAGAGAAAGGTGTTTTATGCATAATGGTACCGCAAAGGGGAGTTAATCTTGTATTTATACATGCAGTATTGACATAAATGTCCATAATTATATATATATATATATATACATATATGTATATACATATATGTATATACA
>NW_026338714.1:0-238 GCF_001194135.2 Octopus bimaculoides | reverse complement strand
TATATATCTGTATATATATATCTGTATATATATATGTACACATACATATATATGCAAGCATATATGCATATATGCATGTATAAATACACGCACAAATACTCATTCGAGTTATCTAACGATCGATGGATCTATCTCTGTGTGTATCTAATATATATAGATATATATACATACATACATATACATGCGTACATGCATACATGCATATATATATGTATACATACATATATATGTATATGTG
>NW_026338713.1:0-362 GCF_001194135.2 Octopus bimaculoides | reverse complement strand
CAGGTGTTAAAGTTGAATTTGTGCGAATGCTTTAAAGAACCTTAAAACAGAAGGATATGAAGCGCATAATGTGTGTATTCATTTTTCTATCTATTTAGTTATATATTGGTTAAAGTAAAGAACCCCTTTCGTCCTCAGTGTCCATGGGATTTTTCCGAGAAGGATCTTCACCGAAGTAGAAATCCTTTCACTGCATACCAGCTTCCCCTCACCATGCCATCGATGGTTTGCAAGGGAAAGGCAAATGCCGACACCTCTTGGCATCAGAGACATCGTACCTCCTTTCTACAGCTGAGGGAACTGGAGCAACATCAAATACTGTGTTTTGCTCAAGAACACAACAGACAACCGGGACCGGAAAT
>NW_026338712.1:0-391 GCF_001194135.2 Octopus bimaculoides | reverse complement strand
AGGATTGCAAGGAGAAGAGATGGCAGGTATGGATTTTCCCAGTCGAGGTTAGCTGTAGGGGGTTCCCTGCCCAGTTGGCGTGGAGGATCCTTACAACAGCTGGAATGAGAGTTAAGGAGGGAAGGGTGGCTGTGCGCATGATGGGAGAGGCAGCTGAAAGAGCCTTTTGCTGGTTTTGGTGTAAGAGAGAAGAGTTACGTTGGAAGACATGAAGAGTTGAGCAGTGACTTGGTCACCTCTGTTGACTCAGCAACAGGAGGGTGTTACGGTTGAGGGTCGAAACATCTGATGAACAAGGGATGATGTCTGATTACATCAGTTCCTCCTGGACAAGGATCAATTCACTTTGGTGAAAAGATAAACCACATCCTTACAGGTGTTATGAACACTT
>NW_026338711.1:0-443 GCF_001194135.2 Octopus bimaculoides | reverse complement strand
ATCCATCAGTATATCCGTGCATATCTCAACGTTTGTTTTCCCCTGTGTTGGTTTCTATTTACTACTTTGGAATCCTCCACATAGCAGGTTTCACTTAATTTGCTTCGCGGGAAGATCTGTTCTAAGAGCACTTTCTGCCTCATCTTCGAAACGCCTAGTTTAGAATAGAGGCAGCTGTTGAAGGAAAAGTTCCATATGTGGGTTGTCTATTTTCCTATGTGTTCATTCTGTTGTCCGTAAAAAAAAGTTCTTTTTTTGTGCTAAGTTTATGTTCCCATTCTTTTTTTGTCCACGTTTTTTTACGTCCTGTACACGGATATGCATCTATATATACATATAGATGTAAGTATGTACATACATATATGTATATGTATATATGCATATGCTCACACATGCTTTGTATTATTATTATTATTATTATTATTATTATTATTATTATTATT
>NW_026338710.1:0-308 GCF_001194135.2 Octopus bimaculoides | reverse complement strand
CTACTACTACTACTACTACTACTGATAATGATAATGCTATATATGTGTGTTTGTATCTCTATGCGTATATGTGTACATTACGTAGATATGTATCTGTGTCAGTGTGTCTATATATAATTGCAATGGAAGCAATACCTTCTAACATATTCTCATACAGACACATGCACACTTATAGATTCATGCATCCATCCACATATACATGCACGTCTTCACACACACATACTTACAGAACTACATTCACAACCTGAGGCGTTCACACATACAAATACACATACACATATACGAATTGACTGGCATGTACTCATATA
>NW_026338709.1:0-231 GCF_001194135.2 Octopus bimaculoides | reverse complement strand
TATATATATATATAGGCGCAGTGATCAGTAATTTTACGAAACCGGTATGCTTTTGAATCTCTTTAATAATTCATAATAATAACTTTTATTACTTTTATTCCTACCTCAGTTCATCTAATTGTATATAGCTATCGTTACTTTTCATAAAAAGCTTTTACTTTTTTTTTGCTTTCTAATGTGTATTTTCGTTTATTTTTCTTCTTACTTTCCCCTTACATTTCCACGTGTAGT
>NW_026338707.1:0-713 GCF_001194135.2 Octopus bimaculoides | reverse complement strand
CTGTCATATATATATGTATATGTATATATATGTGTATGTGTTTGTTCCCTCCCCGCCACATTGCTTGACAACCGATGTTGGTGTGTTTAGGTCCCCGTAAGTTAGCGGTTCCGTAAAAGAGACCGATAGAATAAGTACTAGGCTTACAAAGAATAAGCTCTGGGATCGATTTGCTCAACTAAAGGCGGTGCTCCAGCATGGCCGCAGTCAAATGACTGAAACAAGTAAAAGAGTATAACATACATATATCTATCATACATATATATATATATAATATATCTCTCCTATTTATCATAGTCCTCCAGGCTATAACAGAGGAATTCAAGACAGGATACCCTTGGGAGCTCCTCTACGCTGATGACCTTGCACTAATTGCTTAGTCACTATCAGAACTAGAGGAGAAGTTTCAGGTGTGAAAGCAAGGACTAGAATCGAAGGGCCTTAGAGTCAACCTAGCTAAAACCAAAGTCCTAATAAGTAAGAAGGCAGACAAAACACAAACCCCTTTGGGTAGATGACCCTGCTCGATATGTAGAAAAGGCGTGGGTAGAAACTCTATAAGATGCACCCAGTGCAAGCTATGGACACATAAGAGGTACAGCAATATCAAAGGAAAGTTAACTAGGAAGTTAGTTTTCGTTTGTAGCTGATGTTCAGGAGCTGTAAACACTGTGAATGTGCAGAAAACAACTTCTGCCACATTCCAAGGAGAA
>NW_026338706.1:0-218 GCF_001194135.2 Octopus bimaculoides | reverse complement strand
CGAACGAACGAACGTACGCACGTAGAGACGTAAGTACGAACGAACGAACGAACATAAGTACGTACGAAAAAACGACCGAACGTACGTATGTACGTACATAAGAATGAACGATCTAACGAACGAACGATCGAAGGAACGAACGAACGAACGTACGTACGTAGGAACGAGCGAACGTGCGTAAGTACGTACGAAAGAACGATCGTACGTACGTAAGAACG
>NW_026338705.1:0-899 GCF_001194135.2 Octopus bimaculoides | reverse complement strand
CTTCGCGGGTTTTGAACTATCACGGGGGTTTTGGAACGTAAATCCTGCGATAGTCGAGGGATTACTGTGCATGTATGTATGTTTGTGTGTATATATATATATATATATGTATATATATACATATATATATATACATACATATATATATACACAATATATATATATATATATATATATATATATATATATATATATATATATATATATATGCATATATGGGTACAGGACGTCACCAACTGTGCAAATAACAAGAAATACGTAAAGATACGAGTTAAATATGTAAACAACGAGAGAAAAAATGGAAAACAGGACAAGCAAACACAGAGAAAGTACCATTCATCAGGTGTCGGCTGTCTATCTGCTACTCATTTCGTGCATTCAACGATAATATGAGTCTTCAAAGACAGTTGCTCCCATAAATTATAAAATAAAATTTAGGGTTTATAGAGGGAACTTACAGCAGAATTAATTATTGAAGTACATGATATTATATCATAACTAATTGAATATAAAAGAGACGAGATAGGCATGTTTGGAAGGTAGGAAATTCTTTGATAATAAACTTGTTTAATCAGAGTGGACGTGAATGCTCAACAATATCCAATAAGAACAAACACAAGATCAAGAACAAATATAATAACAATCTGTATTCTTATCCTCTATCAGAAACGAAACATATCCGTTTTATATATTTTTCCCCAAGTGTCTTATAGTCAATTCCTTGTAATCTGAGGATTTTTACATTTCCCAGAATAGTTTCAAACGTCACATTTAGTATGTCTGCTAGACTTCTAAATCAAATTCAGACATATTTTTCTCAAAATTGTCATCTTTCATCACTTCTCTAATTTGCGGTCCAACAAAAATGGAATTCTTTGATTAAAAAAAAACGGCTGCTT
>NW_026338704.1:0-272 GCF_001194135.2 Octopus bimaculoides | reverse complement strand
GAATCTAACACGCTTTTCATACCTTGCTATACGGGCAGCTTTAGCACATATGTTTTGCTTGATGGTTTCTATGGTGGTATCAATGTCAACTATGGTTTTCACATTATATTTTTTCTTTAGTTTTTGGGTCTTTGTAGGTTTGATACTCTTGTCAAATTTAAGGTTTTTCAAACATTCTATGTCAGATCTAAGTATCTTAATTTGGTGTTGAATTCGCTCTTGACAAGAAGGCTTTTTGTGGGAGTGTTGTCGTTTTCTAATCTTTTCACCAC
>NW_026338703.1:0-322 GCF_001194135.2 Octopus bimaculoides | reverse complement strand
CATTTCAAATTATGAGTTATTTTTTATCAGTAAGCATAACTGAATGATATTATGGCAAATTCTTCTTATCATTTTTACAAATTTTACAGATCAAATTCACCGGTTACATTCTTAAAAAAGCACTATTTGATCAGTTCTGGTAGCTTATTCACCAACAAGGTTTGCTACTTTATTGGTCAACATTGCATATTGCTGAACCCTATATCCCATTTGAAGTTTTCCGGTTAAGTGGACTTAAATAACTTTAATTATTGGGTTGGCAACTGAGTTCCCCCCAATTTTTTTAAATTTTGGAATTTATTGCGTTTTTAAACCAACTAAA
>NW_026338701.1:330-501 GCF_001194135.2 Octopus bimaculoides | reverse complement strand
TTATTATTATTATTATCATTATTATTATTATTATTATTATTATCATGATTTGAAAGAAATCATCATCATCATCATCACCATCATTCTCATTATCAACATCCTTATGATTGTTGTCCTTTTTATCAATATTATTATTATTATTATTATCATTATTATTATTATTATCATTAT
>NW_026338701.1:0-132 GCF_001194135.2 Octopus bimaculoides | reverse complement strand
TTATTATTATTATTATTATTATTATTACTATTATTATTATCTTTATTATCAATATTATTATCATTAGCAATATTATTATTAGCATTATTATTATTATCATCATTATTATTATTATCATTATTATTATTATTA
>NW_026338700.1:0-442 GCF_001194135.2 Octopus bimaculoides | reverse complement strand
GTGTGTATGTATCTGTGTGTGTGCCTATGTAGTTTTAGGTGTGAGTAGATATGTATAGAAATATGCACGTCTATTTTTATCAGGTATTTACCAGGTTTCTCATAAGTAAGGCAGCAGTTGACATTATTTTGGTGCTTAAATGCTTCTTTATTTATGGGACATCACATACACAAACATGCCCACACACAAAACACACACACGCACACACACACACACAGTAAATTTTTGCATAAGTATTCATATGCAATGCACATATGTATATGTGCATGCATGCGAATATATTTTTGTATGTGTATATATATATGCGTGTGTATGTATGTATATGCAAATATACATAAATATTATGTACATATATGCAAATACACACTCATATATATATATATATATGTGTGTGTGTGTGTGTGTGTTTGACCACATGTATAAATAATAATAATAATAATAA
>NW_026338699.1:0-266 GCF_001194135.2 Octopus bimaculoides | reverse complement strand
AGTATACGAAATTTGAAAGTGTTTAGTTACAAAAAATTATTTTTTCTACGTGCCAGCCAAAAGGAAAAAATCCGGTTCCAGACCTTTTAAGGTCTAGCCACTGACCACAAGACACTGCCAGTTCCAGCGACAACACCACCACGCGCTGAAACTTACCAACTTTGTCCAACAGCATTGCGGCAACCTTCGTCTTCGTCGCCACCATCATTTCTCTATGTACACAGCTCAGCAAGCAACTCATCCAGGTTCCAACGGTTCATTGTGAA
>NW_026338698.1:0-424 GCF_001194135.2 Octopus bimaculoides | reverse complement strand
GTATTAGATTCCAGTGCATTACCTGCTCCTTCATTGATATATGTCCCAGCAAAAGGTTCGATTAATATTACATTCTCTTTTTAACCTTTTCTGTTTTTTTAACCTTATATCAAATATTAAGTTATTTTTTTCATTTACTGTTGTAATTATTACTGCCTTTGTCTATCCATATATTCCTATTTTTTAATCAATCGTTTTAGCTCTCTTGTTTAAAATAGGTATTCATTTTTTATTCTTCTACAGATTTCGAAGCAGAGAAACAGAAACAACCCGTGAAAGGTACCTTAATGAGAAAGAATGTCAATAGTTTGACTCCATCTGACATCAAAGAACTAAGAGACGCCTTAGCTAAAGTACAAGCTGACTCTTCAGATAATGGTTACCAGAAAATTGCTTCTTATCACGGAATGCCTCTCAGTTGTCA
>NW_026338697.1:0-331 GCF_001194135.2 Octopus bimaculoides | reverse complement strand
TATATATATATATATACACACATACATACGCATATGTATATATATATATGCACATATATATACGTACCCATTCAATTATATGCATATATATATACATACGCATATATATACATATATGTATGCATATATATACATATATATACATATGCATATATATATATATATATATATATACATATGCATATACATACATATATATACATATGCATATATATATATATACATATGCATATACATATATATATGCATGTATATATACAAAAACATATATATATACATATATATACATATATGTATGAATATATATATACATATATATGTATGCATATAT
>NW_026338696.1:0-586 GCF_001194135.2 Octopus bimaculoides | reverse complement strand
TAGACACATCGACGTTACATTACTACAGTATAATTTAAAGTATATGAAATGTTACATTCAAATTTAGAAACATTTAAAAGTTTTCCTTCTTCATTTCGTTGTTGTTTCTTCCGTTTTTCTTATTGTCTTGTTGGAAGGTATTCACTACTTTTTGAGAGTTTAGTTTCTTCTTCGTAGACACACAAACACGCGCGCACAAAATTTATATGTTTATATTCATTTATTCTTTTATTCTGTTTCAGTCATTTGACTGCGGCCATCCCGGAGCACCGCCTGGAAGGGTTTTTCGTCGCAGAAATTGAACCTAAGACTTTTTCTTTTGCCGAACAGCTAGGTTACAGGTATGTAAGCACACCAACATCGGTTGTCAAGCGATGGTGGGGGATAAACACAGGCACAACGATAGACACACAAATACACACAAACACACACAAACACACACATATAGAAAGGAATTTTTTCAGTTTCTGTCTACCAAATCCAATCACAAGAGGGTGTTTCAAAAATAAGGTATGATTCGAGATGTAAATATCACAGAAACTACATAGGCGAAGGAGTGGCTGTGTGGTAAGTTGCTTGCTTACCA
>NW_026338694.1:0-211 GCF_001194135.2 Octopus bimaculoides | reverse complement strand
GTGTTGCTGCTAAACAAAGAACCCCTCAAACTCATATACACACTACTCGCAAATATATTCTCAATCACACCGAAAACAAATTCATTTGGCTGAATGGTAAATGTTAACTGACCAACACACTACCACAACTTTCTCATTAACAAACAGTATAAGAAGGACATAGACTTGTATTGTAATAATAGGAAACATAGATTCACTATTCTAACTACTA
>NW_026338693.1:0-334 GCF_001194135.2 Octopus bimaculoides | reverse complement strand
ATGTATGTATGTATGTATGTATGTATGTATGTATGTCAATGTGTTGCCAGCTTAAAGTCTGCTCACACAAATCCAAAATGGTGCATACATGAATACATCCAACCAATCACATGTCTGCGCACGCGTGTGCATATAACCACTAATTGAAGCTAAAAGTCAAATTCCTGGAGAGACACATAAGCATGAGTATGCATAATTGAATTTTAGCTTTTAATTATTGGAACTACGCAATCGCGCATACACATATGTATGGATGTATACAAATATATATGTGACTTATATGTACGAACACACTCACATGTGTTTGTTTGTGTGTGTATATATATATATATAT
>NW_026338692.1:0-427 GCF_001194135.2 Octopus bimaculoides | reverse complement strand
CTTCACATATTAAAGCACAACTCTCCACCACTGCTAAATAAACATAATGATGCACTAAGCACATGCAACCACCACTTTTTCATACATTCAAATTCTACCACAAATCCAAAAGTCTAAACGACCATACAGTATATTTCCACAATACCCTTTAGGTAATCCCAATAACCTAACAAATCTACATTTTAACTCTTAATCCCTATCTAATTCCTCACTCATACTAACATCACAACCATCTAATTATATTCGTGTGTATATACGTGCATGCATATGTGCGTGTATTTGTATGTGTGTGTATTTGTATGTGTGTGTATGTTTGTATGTGTGTATGCATGTGTGTTTGTGTGAATGTATGTACGTATGCAAGGTATATATACCTGCGTGTACATGGGCGATAATACATACAGATACACGTATATATGGATGTGCA
>NW_026338691.1:0-358 GCF_001194135.2 Octopus bimaculoides | reverse complement strand
ATGCTTCCACACCCTTGTTTTTGCAATTACCAACTCTTTCTATTTGATAAATCTGTACTACTAATACATGTGTACATATGCATGTGTATGTATTCATCTAATACATTGGAATAAATAGACATATTGGAATGTCTACCGGCTGATGTCTGTCGATTTTGTATCCTCTCCACTTTCTTATTTGCCGTATAAATCAAGGGTAAACCACTTTTTAACCTCGCCCATATTTAACACTCTATTGCGAGATTGCCACGCAATAACTAGTACTTGAGTATGAATAATTTGAGTACACTACCAGCAGTATATTGGACAGGTACTATCCCTTAGTTGGTTTCTCAACCTCTAACTCACACAGAAATAT
>NW_026338690.1:0-200 GCF_001194135.2 Octopus bimaculoides | reverse complement strand
TGAAGAGACTGCACCCTCAGCAATGGCATCAAAGTGAGGCTTCTAAAAACCCTTGGTTTGGCCAATACCATTGTGAGGGTGTGAAATAGGGATCTGGTTGGCTGATCCCAGCTTATTGAGGATGTTGAAGAGATATGTTATGGGTGAGTGATAGGGGTCAGTTGAGTGGCCCTGTAGAGTGAATAGTTCAGTTTTAAGGG
>NW_026338689.1:0-456 GCF_001194135.2 Octopus bimaculoides | reverse complement strand
GTATGTATGTATGTATGTATGCATATATGCATGCATGTATGTATGTATGTTTAAATATATATTATATGTATATATTTCTTTCCATTTTCTTTCGATGAAGAGGAAGATAACGACGATGACAACGCTGGCGACGGGGATTATCATGATGATCATGATGATTGTGGTGGTGGTGATGATAGTAACGATGGTGTTCATAATGATTATAATGGTCTTGATGGTCATGATCATGATCATGACGATCGTTGAAATAGTAGCGATGGTAATGATGTTGATAATAATGGACATGTTGTTACTATTGTTATTGTGATTTTCTTTCTAGGTTGTTGATATAAAGAGGTCTGCTTATAGTGTTTATTGATAATAGCTGCACAGTAAATATTTCGTTTGGTTGCTCTTCTTCTATGGTTATTATATTCTTATTGTCTTTTCGGATTTATGTTTTTTCTAAGTGTTGCA
>NW_026338688.1:0-227 GCF_001194135.2 Octopus bimaculoides | reverse complement strand
AT
Source organism: Octopus bimaculoides (assembly GCF_001194135.2). Classification (NCBI taxonomy): domain Eukaryota; kingdom Metazoa; phylum Mollusca; class Cephalopoda; order Octopoda; family Octopodidae; genus Octopus; species Octopus bimaculoides. Next base: position 225 of record NW_026338688.1, on the reverse strand, counting down.
ATATATGTATATATACATATTCTTTTTCTATATTTAAGAGATGAGGAATTATGTACATTAATTACGTTATTTACATTCGACGGATATTCGTTTTCGTCTTCTTTGTTGCCAACAGAGCGTTTCGGCTGATATACCCTCCAGACTTCTTCAGGTATCTTTGCGAAATTTCCATTGAGCGTTCTCATTCCTAAGGTATTTTTCGATATTATTATTATTATTATTATT
>NW_026338687.1:0-436 GCF_001194135.2 Octopus bimaculoides | reverse complement strand
ATATATATACATACACATACACATTCATACATATATACATGTGTGTGTGTGTGCGCGTGTCTGCATATATGTATATATATAAATATACATATGCATAAGCAGATATTCAACGTATTTAAGCAGACTTATTGACGGCTTTTTTAACTCAACACAAACACACGCGCCCCAGCACGGACACAAATACACGCACGTATACGTTTGTATAGATGGTTATGTGCAGAAACTTAAATAGCTTTCATCTGGTTACATTTTAGCTCGTAATTAATGTAATAGGAACAACTTGTCCCAGTAATTATGTTTGTGTGTTTATTTAAGTATATTTCTACGTGTGTATGTGTATTGTGTGAGTGGAGTTTTCCATATATAAGCGTGGCACGCATGTGTGCATATATATATATATATATATGAACTACTAGCGTTCTACCTCAGATTTGCG
>NW_026338686.1:0-251 GCF_001194135.2 Octopus bimaculoides | reverse complement strand
CATTCTTTCACCATGGCCACCAGTACGATGAAGACTGCCTTGCCTTCTCAGTTGAGGGAAGGTGGCGGAGCAATTTTCACGATAGACTCGGTCGACAGGTGGACTCGTAACACACGTGACAGCAGTCGTTCGCCATAAGCCTACAGGTCTGAAATGGTTGGACACTGCATGAGTGCGTGCAGAATGGTTTCATCGCTCTGACCGCATCTCAGGCAAGTCGGTCCGGTGTGTCTCGAACCGTGCCTGTAGAG
>NW_026338685.1:0-405 GCF_001194135.2 Octopus bimaculoides | reverse complement strand
ACACACACACATATATATATATAATGTTATTTTCTTGTTCCTGCATTTCGCTATCAGGTGCTCTGCCAGCTTTACTCGTCATAGAAGGAACCGGTTTCAGTGAAAAGAAAGACGAGAACCACGTGACCGTGAGCCAGGAAGTGTGTACCGTAATAGACACCAGCGAAACCATGGTGACGTGTCGGCTGGAGAAATGTTCCTATGGGACCCATGACGTTTTCTTCAAGGTTCACGGCAAGGGGATCGCAAGACTGAATGGGAGCTATGTTCAATTCACAGCAGAGGCAAAGGTCCTTGCTGTAGCTCCTTTGCAAGGTAGTGATGAAGGTAAGTATTCAGATACACATATACATGCATGCACGTACACACATTACACACAAGTATATATATATATATATATATATA
>NW_026338684.1:0-301 GCF_001194135.2 Octopus bimaculoides | reverse complement strand
CTATCTATCTATCTATCTATCTATCTATCTATCTATCTGTCTGTCTGCCCAGCTCTCTATCTGTCTGTCTGTCTGTGTCGGATGAATGAGCAGAGAGTGCCTAATACATGTAAAAGATTTATTTTGTTTTTGTTTTTATAAAAACTAAAGCTGAGAGTTTGTCTCGTGAGTCAAGTTTCACTCTATCGCATTCGCGTGAAGCTCGTGTCGCTAGAAAATCTCTGATGCAGTTTCAATAACATACATCCCTCCCCACATATATATACATTATATATTTTACTGAATTATACATGCATACATG
>NW_026338683.1:0-224 GCF_001194135.2 Octopus bimaculoides | reverse complement strand
TACATACATACATACATGCATACATACATACATACATACATATATGCATCGTCCTACTTATATCATCAGCTTTTTAAGTCCCTTCCCTCGAAACACTTTCCTCATTCCAACTAAACTCTTTCAATTCATATTTCCTTTCATTTATGTGTTTTCTGTTTTTTTTTGTTGTTGTTGTTGTTTTTAACGTCTCACTTCCCCCCCCCCTTCACGCTCTTCCCTCACCA
>NW_026338682.1:0-214 GCF_001194135.2 Octopus bimaculoides | reverse complement strand
TGTTGTTGTTGTTGTTATTATTGTTGTTGCCATTATTATTACATTTTTACCACTCAATATATCTTGTGCCCTTTTTATTGTTATATATTTCAATGAAAACCTGATAGGTTTATGTACATGTTTCATATAACATCGTTTCCTTGCAACAACGATAACATTACCGGCACCCTCTAAGTCTCCACTACCACCAACGCCACCACTATCTCCACCACCA
>NW_026338681.1:0-245 GCF_001194135.2 Octopus bimaculoides | reverse complement strand
CTTGGTGGACCCCTACCTCTACCCGGAATTCATTCCTGTACTCATTTCCACCCCTCACCTTACTGACAGCATCTCCGTACATGGCTCGCACAGCTCTCACTAACCATTCTTGTATCCCTAGTTTCCTCATTGACCACCAGATAAGGGATCGGGGGACCCTGTCAAAGGCTTTCTCCATGTCAACGAAACCAGGTTCAGAGGTTTATCTTTGGCTAGGTATTTCTCCTGCAGCTGTCATACCAGAA
>NW_026338680.1:0-209 GCF_001194135.2 Octopus bimaculoides | reverse complement strand
ACCACCACCACCACCACCATCATTACTATTATCATCATCATTTAACATTCGTTCACTTTCCCTTGCTTGCATGGGTCTGGTGGAATCTAATGAGGCAGATTTTCTCTAGCTGGATGCTCTTCCTGCAACCAACTTCCGTCGTTTCATCATCATAGCCGCTTAACGTCAGCTTTCCATGCTAGCATGGTTTGGACGATTTGACTGAGGAC
>NW_026338679.1:0-435 GCF_001194135.2 Octopus bimaculoides | reverse complement strand
TATATATGTCTGTGTGTATACATACTCATATATTATGCTGTCACATGCATGTTTTTCTCTCTCTACTTTCAGTTATCAATTGCGACCTCCTGTGGAAGTTAGGTGACGATCTGGTTTCGATTATTGATCGACTCTCTGTCCTTTCACTGCCGACATGGGGGCCCAGCATGGCACGATATAAATATCATATGATTAATGAAATCTCTATCGATGATCTATATCGCCCATTGTGACGATAATAATGGTTTCCATAAAATGACTATAGAGTTTGGTAAATCTGTTAGAGTCAGTGAATTCGAACCGTATATCACTGGTACTGATTAAAGTTTATTGAATCAAGAAGAATTCATTTATCAACCAATCAGGCAATCAATCAATCAATCAGTCAATCAATCAATGAATCTATCTATCTATCTATCTATCTATCTATCTATC
>NW_026338678.1:0-544 GCF_001194135.2 Octopus bimaculoides | reverse complement strand
TGTGTGTGTGTGTGTGTGTGTGTGTGTGTGTGTGTGTATGTGTGAAGAAGAGGAAATTTCTTACTCACACACACTCACACACATATACACACATATATATATACATTTACATATATATATACATATATATGTTATATTATATATTATATATATATTCAGACAATGTCAAGGAGAGAAGATTTCTTATGCATGCATACATACATACATACATACACACATGTACACACACACATATACACTCACAGATTCTTATAATCATATACGTGTATGCAAATACATGTAAGCTACGTTTATTCCAATAATGAAAAAGACAGTTGTAAAGGAGCATCAGAGATGACGACCTAGAATAAAAAGGAGTCTACGACGTGCTTTCTCTCAACGACGGTGAATGTCATTTGTCGAGTAGATGATTCATGACAAAAGTCCCCATGTTCCCTTCCCTCCTTTCAAAATACAACGCCTTTGCACCGAGACCCTAGCAATCTGATATTGCTACAGCATTCATTTTGATTATCATCATCATCATCATCATCATCATCATCAT
>NW_026338677.1:0-476 GCF_001194135.2 Octopus bimaculoides | reverse complement strand
CATTACTATATAGTAATGCCTCACGCTTAGAGGGACTAAATAAGTCAAAAGTACCAAAAAATAAGCACATATTTACCGAAAGCGAGGGAATGCAAATTTAAAAAATTAACCTCCTAAAAACATTTAACTTAACGGCAAACCACTGGTTTCATAATTAATGCAGCAATGTAGTAAGCTGCATCTTTTATTCATCAGTGCGCGTATGGTCGAGACACATAAAAAATAAACAAAAATCAACATACCCGATGTACCCAACAAAGTACGATGACTTCTGTTCATCCTTATATATCCGTGAAAGAGGCTGGCTTTATCCAGTTGCATCTCGATAACACGTGCTATCGGGGTATGTTGATTTGTGTTTATTTTTTATGTGTCTCGACCATACGTGCACTGATGAATAAGAGATGCAGCTTACTACATTGCTGCATTAATTATGAGACCAGTGGTTTGCCGTTAAGTTAAATGTTTTTAGGAGG
>NW_026338676.1:131-246 GCF_001194135.2 Octopus bimaculoides | reverse complement strand
CGGAGACGGTGTGAAAGGATGGATAAGCAGTTGTTAATTTAGATAAAATAGGAAAATATATGAAAGAAGGTTTGAAAATGCAATATTAAATATTTTTATTGATTGATCGGTTTTA
>NW_026338676.1:0-108 GCF_001194135.2 Octopus bimaculoides | reverse complement strand
AAGTAAAATGTAAAGCTTTGTATAAGCTTTGTTGTGTTAAGTACTGGTTAAGTACTGGTTTCCACTCGTGCGGTACCTTACAACTTTACTTTGTTTTATATATATATA
>NW_026338675.1:0-357 GCF_001194135.2 Octopus bimaculoides | reverse complement strand
ATAAATCCTTAATTTTCAGAATCAGTTGCCTCGTCTATGGATTAAGAAGTTATGAAACCCCATTCTTTCCATTCATTCAACCTTCGCCACTTTCATCGTGATTTGACTCAGAATAATACAAATTTTGTCCGCACTTTTCCTTCGTTTAACAATTGAACGTTCAGACGAAACTGCAAGTCGAAACGCCATTGACGCTATTCATTTCCTTATTCCCCATTGAGCATAAACTAGAAAATTATATAACTTATAAACGTGTCTAATAATACAATTTCCTGCAAAGGAAAGAGAAAATATATTAGTTCATATATGCATTCTCTTCCACGCTTTACAAACATGTATATATAATTATATATATAT
>NW_026338674.1:0-261 GCF_001194135.2 Octopus bimaculoides | reverse complement strand
TATGTCTTGGGAGATCCTACTTTTTCGCCTGGGGGCGTCGACACAACAGATGTTTATATCTGTATTACCGTTGTTACTATCGTGATAAACACCCCGTACACAGTTTCTAGCATCATCATCGTCGTTGATGTCCTTGAGGCCGTCATCATCACTAGTGGTAGCCGTTCTAACGCCGCTATCACGGTAACTACATCATTATCGTCATCGCTAGCGTCATCATCATCATCTTCATCATCATCTTCATCATCATCATCATCATCA
>NW_026338673.1:0-701 GCF_001194135.2 Octopus bimaculoides | reverse complement strand
ATTATTATTATTATTATTATTATTATTATTATTATTATTATTTATTAGCGAGGGATTTGTGAGTTGCACAGTAAACTAGATACTAGCTTAACTAGGACATGCCTACGATCCAGTGAGAACGTGGCCGGATTAAACCAAGATTAAACGATATTCATTTATATAAATACCATCTGAAGTGAGGCCAAATATTTAGCGTATAAGAGTTTGTCAGGAAATGCAATATCGCTCTTCTTCTGTTGCTATTTTGCTACTGGCATCTCTCGAGTTTCGTATTTCGCGTTACAAAAGGTTTACACAAACACAAAGATCTTCTGTAACGCGAGACCCGTTTTCATCCATTGATTTTTATACAGCACGGATCACAATGAGAATGATGTAGTGTGGTATATGTGTGTGTGTTTGAGAGGTTCGATCACCAATATCCTAATTCGATAAGCATGTGTGTATATAGAAAAGGGAGACCGAAGATGATACGCATAGATGCCCTATGGACAGACACTGCGTATGTGTATATATATATATATATATATATATGGATATCGTTGGCGATTTTTTCTTCCTCCGTCTTCCCTTCTTTGGACTTGCCTATGTTTCCGACGAAGAGCTCCGGTCGAAACGTCAAATTCTCTTTCTTTCCTTTCCCGAACGTCCAATAACACAATCTGTATCACGTCCTCACGTTGTTGTTTTTTGTTGTTGTT
>NW_026338672.1:0-208 GCF_001194135.2 Octopus bimaculoides | reverse complement strand
AAACCTCTGTACCTGGCTTTCGTTGACATGGAGAAAGACTTTGACAGGGTTCCCCGCTCCCTTAATGGTGGTCAATGAGGAAACTAGGGATAGATGAATGGTTAGTGAGAGCTGTGCGAGCCACTACAGAGGGATGCTGTCAGTAAGGTGAAGGTTGTCAACGAGTACAGTGAAGAATTCTGGGTAGAGGTAGGGGTCCACCAAGGTT
>NW_026338671.1:0-251 GCF_001194135.2 Octopus bimaculoides | reverse complement strand
ATGCAAGACTCGGAAAGTTTCAGTCTATGAAATTCACTAAAGGTATTAACCAGCCAAGTTTATACTAAACGAGACATGCCCACGGAGCCCTGTAGTAGGAGTTCACTTAACAACATATGGTTGTGCAGCAAACTTCATAGACAGGAATCCATGATTATGATAATTTATTTTATTTGATTTAAATGAAATCTTAAATATATCCGCTGTCTTTTATAGAAAGTTCTCCTCTCCAAATGTGATGAAGAATTCCA
>NW_026338670.1:0-1361 GCF_001194135.2 Octopus bimaculoides | reverse complement strand
TATAAACTCTATTACAATTTATGAAGTTGAAATATTCAAACATTGCAGTATTTTTTATAATCAATAAATACATTTCAAATTTAACAATTATATCTGTTTAAAATTAGTTTAAAATATATGGTTTCTCTTGTAGAGGTTTAATTCACGTCTTGTAACCCTATGGACTAAGACGCTCTCACCATGACCGTCCCTTAACTTGTCATTGTCTAACATGTTTAATTCATTGAGCAGTTTAGAAACTCCGCTGTTCGTTAGTAATAGAGTTTGTAATAATTCTAGACAATGTGATGTAAATTTTAAATATATTTTATAGGTTATATTTATATATTGTATTTGAAACAATAGTCTATGTAATAATTTGTTAAATTTAGGAAATATTGCTGCTTTCTCTGGAATTACCAGCAGAATAGATGACGAAATAAAAATGATTATTTAAAAGTGTAGATTTGTAAAGATAAAGGAGGTGAATAATAATTGAAAAGTTGGTTTGTCGTTTATAGAAAGAGAGAGAGATTAAGGGACTAAACGGTGTTGGCGGTGGAGAGATTTGGGATCTTTGGGGTTTGACGGGTAACATTTGTTTTCTTAACGAAACACTTTCAAACTTGGGACACTGGTAGACTGTGTCATATAAAACAACTTCTTCTCTTAACCTTTTTAACAAAATTTTGTACATCGCAAGTTATTTCATGTTTAAGTTGTCGTATTTCTGTAATTTCAACCAATCACTGACGTCTATTCAGCTGAATACATTTACTGCTGTTTTCTAAACAGTAGCTTTTGACCAGTAAGAAAAATGTTATTCCCCTGACAGTTTAATCCGGTTTAATCGTAATTTATACGCATATATTGTTTATATAATAAATTACGCTGTGCGTATCTGTGTGTGTATATTTTTCTCATAACCCTAACACTAACCCCAACCCTAACTCTAAAACTCGAACCCTAACCCTAAACTAGAGTTTGAATTGAAGAAGATTTGGCTGCTATTTCTAGGAAATGAAGCTCTAGTTGGAGGTGCATTAATAGTTCTGGAAGCTCCAATAACAAGTGCAGGCAATATTCAAATACTTTGATGGCTTTTTCCCCTTTGTTTACGAACAGTCTAGTTCGTCGGAAATGTCAGAACTAACGGGGATTAATACCATATACACCGTTAGAGCACTTACTGTTTTCAACTGAATAGACGTCAGTGATTAGTTGAAATTATCGAAATAAGACAATTTTTATCGTGAAATAACTCCGAAAGTGTTTCGGTACCAAAACACTACATTAAAAAATGTTGCCCGTCAAATCACAAGGGTCCGAGAATTGTTATGTATATGGTTTGTGGGTTGTGTGTTTTATTCTTTAAAGCATTG
>NW_026338669.1:0-696 GCF_001194135.2 Octopus bimaculoides | reverse complement strand
CAATAATAATAATAATAATAATAATACACACACACACAGACACACACACAGAGATAACATTTGCATTAATATGAATTTATATATACTGAATTTTGATAAGTATTTCACATACATATACGAATATATAAATCGCATCAGTAACACAATATCTATCACGTCCTCATGTTTTTCTTTTTGTTTTTTTGTCGTTTTTCTTGTTTGAACTCAATATATACACTTCTATACATTTGTGTGTATATATTTACAAGCAGAGACATATGCACACATGCTCGTACAAAAATGTGTGTAAACTCACACTCACACATACACAGATATAATATGGGCACAGATACAGTCTAATGAAGAAAAGACCTAACAAAGTTAAGGAAATGTCACGTGAGAGTGAACAGAAGACACCACCCTGTCTCTTACCACATCCTTTACACTTCTACTACCCCCTCTTCACATTCTCTTTCTCTTCTTCCCTTTCTTTCATTCTTTACTTTGCTTTACTCACAGGAGACAACAGCTGGTTATTTTCGTTGTCTTCAAAACTATTTTGAATGCTGCTTTAGCACCCACTCTCATTTGTCTGCTTCTAAGTGTGTGTGCGTGTGTGTGAATCTATCTATCTATCTATCTATCTGTCTATGTTGTTGGCACTCCATCGCTTACGACGTCGAGGGTTCCAATCAATCCGATCAACGGAACAGCCTG
>NW_026338668.1:0-582 GCF_001194135.2 Octopus bimaculoides | reverse complement strand
CACATGCATACACACACACATAGACACACATACAAATACATTCGTCCCCCCCTTTCCACACCGAACTCACTCAGCCTCTGCTCATTTCTTGTCATTGAATCATTGAATCAATAGAATCTTCTAAGTTCAATGAGGTACGTCGTTACCGTTTTGCAATCAGGCGAGATAAACTTACGTTTTCAGTAAATCTTCTTCAAAATAGCATCATCAAGTCATTTACGGACATAATCTTTCATACGTTCTCTCTTTCTTGTCTGTTTTCTTTTCAGTATTATAAATCAGATTTCTAGCCTCTATTTGCGTGTCTGGTTGTACGTTTTTAGGTCATTTGTAGCTCTTTATCTTTTGGTTTTCTTTTTCATTCACTGATACACACACACACACATGGACAAACACACAACGCACAAACACACATACACACACGCGCATACACACACGTGCATACACACATACACAAATGCACACACTCACACATATGTATACCTTTCTAACTTTCCTGTATATATAGTGTAAGTGTTTGTATATACATATATAACACATATATAGATACCTATATATGTATTATGTGTGTGTGTGTGTGTG
>NW_026338667.1:358-900 GCF_001194135.2 Octopus bimaculoides | reverse complement strand
TACAGTATATTTCTACAATACCCCTTAGGTAATCCCAATAACCTTATAAATCTACACTTTAACTCCTAATTCCTCTTTCATACTTGAATATCACAATCATTTAATTATATTTGTGCATATATATATATATACGTACGTATGTATGTATGTATGCAAGGTATATGTACCTGTGTGTGCAGGGGTGATAATACATACAGATACATGTATATATGAGTGTGCGTGTATATATATACATGAGTACATGTTGCATGTGTATGTTATGTTCGTGTATGTGTGTATATATGTATGTATATATATATGTGTGTGTGCGTGTGTATACATCAGTGTGTATGTATGCATTTGTATGCATTATGTACAAGTCAGTATACGTATGTAGGTGTATATGTATGTATATATATATGTGTATATGTATATGCATGCATATATATGCGTATGCATGTATACGTATGTTGCGCATGCATATGTATACACTTATAGGAATGAAAGCTGTACGTGTGGATATTGATATATTTACACATACCTGCCTCTGCATGTGTACGTGT
>NW_026338667.1:0-348 GCF_001194135.2 Octopus bimaculoides | reverse complement strand
ATATTGATATATTTACACATACCTGCCTCTGCATGTGTACGTGTATATGCATATGTGTGTATATGTATGTATACACTCACATACAATTATATGCATCTGCAAGCCTACATGCATGCCTCTATGTATGCAAGAATTTTTATATATATAAAAATTAGATACAAATGAGTGTATATATACGGGAAGGCATGTAACATACAGAGTTTTGTATGCGTATGTATGTGTTGTTGTGTGTAAATGTCTATATACATGTTTAATATGCATGTGTATACATCTTCACATATATATATTCTTTTACTACTAAGCACCGACCTGTCCCCTAAGCAACCTAACCTATATTCCCAAATTCTT
>NW_026338666.1:0-303 GCF_001194135.2 Octopus bimaculoides | reverse complement strand
ATATATATATATATATATACATATATATACATACACTTATATATTTATGCATATTTGTTTGTATATATATATGTATATGCATGTATATATATACACATATATAGTTATGTATATTTATTTGTATATATATACATATATATGTATGTATATATATATATGCATATATCTATAAATCAATCTATTTATCGATGTGTCTTCGCCCCTTGGTAGCTGTACTGAGAAGCAATCCAACGGTCTCTGAGAAAAGGTATATATATATATTTTCGTGGATATCATTGCAGTAGGGATGGTCATAGGGTTCAT
>NW_026338665.1:0-419 GCF_001194135.2 Octopus bimaculoides | reverse complement strand
GATGCGTGGCGTTCAATCATATAATAATATAGATAATATATATATATATATATATATAATTTTTGGCAAGGGATTTTTACGCTGTAAACCGGGCGGTGTACGTCGCTGGATTTCGGTTGACTGGTTTGTTTACATTCTGTAAGAAAATAACGATGGTAGGTTGCGTGCCGTCGATTATTCTTTCACCCTCTTGGATGATGTGTGTGTTTTGCTAATAATAGTATTGGTGATGGCAATAATGCGACCCTGATGAGATGGAGTATCCAGAAATTTGTAATATGTTGTAATTTGTTACAATATTTTACGAGGCATCTTATGATGTGGTTTATTTTTCCGGGACACCCTATTGAAATGTGCATAGGTTTAGCTTATTGTGGGTGTTTCTGTTATTATAATTGTTGCTGCAATAAAGTACCTTC
>NW_026338664.1:0-276 GCF_001194135.2 Octopus bimaculoides | reverse complement strand
TATATATAGATGTATATATATATATATATATAGATGTGTATATATATATAGGTGTGTATATATATATATAGATGTGTATATATATATATAGATGTGTATATATATATGTATATATATATATATATATATATATATATATATATATATATATATATATATATATATATATATATATATATATATATATATATATATAGGTGTGTATATATATGTATATATATAGATGTGTGTGTATATATATGTATATATATAGATGTGTGTATATATATATATATA
>NW_026338663.1:305-436 GCF_001194135.2 Octopus bimaculoides | reverse complement strand
CCTTCATTTCGTACGTACGTTCATTCGCTCGTTCGTTCGTACGTACGTTCCTAATTTCGTTCGTACGTACGTTCGTACGATTGTACGTACGTACGTTCGTTAATTCGTTCGTTCGTTCATCGTACATACGT
>NW_026338663.1:182-295 GCF_001194135.2 Octopus bimaculoides | reverse complement strand
TCTTTCGTTCGTTCATTTGTTCGTACAAACGTACGTACGTACGTATGTATATACGTTTGTTGATTTGTGCGTGCGTTCGATCTTTTGTGCATTCGTACGTGCATACGTTCGTT
>NW_026338663.1:0-172 GCF_001194135.2 Octopus bimaculoides | reverse complement strand
GTACGTGCATACGTTCGTTCGTTAGTTCGTTCGTTCGTAAGTACATACGTGCGTTCTTACGTTCGTTCGTTCGATCTTCCGTACGTACGTACTATCGTTCGTTCGTTTTTTCGTTCGTACGATCGTTCGTTCGTTCATACGAACGTGCGTTCGATCGTTTGTTCGTTCTTTT
>NW_026338662.1:0-426 GCF_001194135.2 Octopus bimaculoides | reverse complement strand
ATATATATATATACACTCACGCACACATACATATACTTATATTTTGGTTCATATACGGAGGCAAAGATGCCAAACACGAATATAGGAAAGGAGAATGAGTAGATATAGGGAGAGAGATGCGCGCACATATAATACGAGGAAGACAAGAGAAGAGCATACAGAATTAGACACAAAGTGATTAGCCTAGATTCATTTACCCAAATATAATTAGTAGATCTTTCTATTACCATTTAAAATGCTATTTTAAAGTTGTAGTTCTCTTTGTTCTCTTTAATCAATATGTTCCTAGAATTCTAAAGATGGATTTTTTTTTTCCTTTTATTTTGGATAGTCTGAAGTAAATCATCATCAGCATTTTTACATACTGTTTAATACACACGTTTATACACATATACACACAATTATATATCTATATCCATGTGTATG
>NW_026338661.1:0-684 GCF_001194135.2 Octopus bimaculoides | reverse complement strand
TATTCTCTTTAACCCGGGCAACGCCGGGTATTTCTGCTAGTCATTAATAAAAACCAAACAAACAACAAGCACAGTTCCCAATGAACTAATCTATATTATTATTTACAAAATGAGGGACCACGTATGGTGCATATCCAAACTCTATCAATACTTTTAGAAGTAACAAACAACATTGTTGTAATAAGAATACAATTTATAAACTATACAATACTATAATAATTATTATTTTAGTTATTAAATTTATTTAGTAAGTCAAATGAAGCTATTTTTTATTATCAAACACACACACACACACACACACACATATATTATATGCTTATGTGTATATGTATATATATGTGAGTGTGCATTTTTTAGTCTATGTGTTAGTATATATGTATATATATGGATGCATGTATATATGTGTGCGTAATGTGTATATATGTATGTATATGTGTATGTATATATATATATATATATATATATATATATATGTGTGTGTGTGTGTGTGTGTGTGTGTGTGTGTGAGGGTGGTTGTGAGTATGTATTTGTTTATACTATTCCTTTATATTTTTATATGTGTTAGTGTCTAAGGGTGTTTATATTTATATATTTTTATATATGAGTGTATGAGTGTATATGTATATATATATATGTATGTTTATCTATGTACATGTGTATGTGTATATATATGTATATGTATGA
>NW_026338659.1:0-317 GCF_001194135.2 Octopus bimaculoides | reverse complement strand
CTCCCCACCACCACCACCAGAGGCCACACAATGACTACCCCCACAGCAAAGGTGATGCTGGGGTTATTAAGAGCAGAGTTTACACAATGGCTAACACTAGGCGGAGAGAGAGACTGCCCTCACGGAGGTACAGGAAAGGATATTTATTACACCAAAGTGGTCATACTTATTCTTTGTAAGCCTAGCACTTATTCCTTCGGACTCTTTTGTAAACACACCGACGTCGGTTGTCAAGCAATGGGAAGGGGGTGTCAAACACAGAGACACAAACATATATATGTGTATGTGCATATATATATATATATATATATATATAT
>NW_026338658.1:0-244 GCF_001194135.2 Octopus bimaculoides | reverse complement strand
ATACTTGCCTGGATTGAACAGAGTTTACTGAAGCAGATTTTTTGTATGGCTGGACGCCCTCCTTTACATCAAGCCTCGCCTGTTCCCAAGAAAGGTAATATTTCCCCATGGTCAGGCATCATTTCAAGGAAGATCGGAAACAAATAACACTGCTTTTATGACAGTGACGCTCGTTCGTTACTCTCGTGTGATGTGAAAACAAGGAGACAGAAGCACACGCATGCACACACACACACACACAAAC
>NW_026338657.1:0-701 GCF_001194135.2 Octopus bimaculoides | reverse complement strand
GCCCTTCCTGGCCGAAGAAAGCGACGGGTCGGTCTTCACTATGGACTCGGTCGATAGACAGATCCATCATGCACGCAACAACAACTGTTCGACATAACTTCACAAGTCAGTATTGCATGATACTGAACGAGCGTTTGCAAAACGGTTTTGTCGCTCTGTGTGCAACGACGGCAGATTCGTGTGAGAGCACCTCCGTGCCTGCAGAGTTTATCCCGGATTGGCGGTGCGCCCTGGTAGCACTGCGAAGTGAGGGATATCTGGAAGTTATTCATCAGCCCCGGGTCAAACGTCCTCAGGGACACACCGGTCAGTTCGACTTTCTTGACGCCCAGAGTCTCTCCGAGTGCGCCATCGTACTTTTTCGCCAGTAACCATCTACATAATTTGAACCGTTGGTACTCCACTGACCGATTTTTCGCACCGGTGAGTGCTTGGCAACATTCCAGATGCCACACACACACACTCTCTCTCTCTCTCTCTCACTCTCTCTCTCTCTCTCTCTCTCTCTCTCTCTCTCTCTCTCTCTCTCTCTCTCTCTCTCTCTCTCTCTCTCTCTCTCTCTCTCTCTCTCTCTCTCTCTGGGTTTCTTCTTGACCTAGGACTGCAGCTTAGTAAAGGAGACGAGTTGAGAAAGTACCTGTTTGCCAAACAGCAACTACACCTGTTCTCCGTTTAGGCAGAATATCTGGAGATACCGTATC
>NW_026338656.1:0-244 GCF_001194135.2 Octopus bimaculoides | reverse complement strand
ATTTATAAAACAACAAAGAGTATGTACAAAGAAAATCATATCATTATTTTAGATCTTGTATGTATATATTATATAATATTATATATCTATATATATACTCATATATATGCATATACATATGTCATCATCATCATCGTTTAACGTCCACTTTCCATGCTGGTATGGGTTGGATGGTTTGACTGCGGACTAGTGAGCCAGATGGCTGCACCAGGCACCAATCTGATCTGGCAGAGTTTCTACAGCT
>NW_026338655.1:0-259 GCF_001194135.2 Octopus bimaculoides | reverse complement strand
TCACATGAGGAAAGGCATTCACAAATTTATCGGCTAGTGAGTTCCTCATTTCACCTGAAGAATTTATCCCATGTGCGCCACAAATAGTCCTGCATAAAAAGGTTGCAGTTTAACCATCCAATAGGAGACATCAATATAAATACAGATATAGGGCAGGGAATTGCAAATTAGTTAATAAAATTAATAATTAACAATTTTGCCAATTTTTTCTACAATTTTTTCTCTAACGGATGGCGATATTTATGGCACACATAGAACA
>NW_026338654.1:0-230 GCF_001194135.2 Octopus bimaculoides | reverse complement strand
TCTCTCTCTCACACACACATACACACACACAAACACACACACATACATACATACACACACACGCACGTATGCATGTGTGTGTGTTTGTGTGAACATACATAACGTATGGCAGCCATGTTATAATTAAAACCGTATAAACATGCATAAATACACACATGTCTAAATCTATATAGATATACGGCTGTACACGTGGGTATATTCACAAATATATAATGGTTGCGTTTTTCCTG
>NW_026338653.1:0-629 GCF_001194135.2 Octopus bimaculoides | reverse complement strand
TGTTGTTGTTGTTTGCGATCCTGTTCTTACAATTACAATTAATGTTGACGATACAGCTTATGGCCAATCAAGTTGTTTGTTATTATTATTATTATTATCGACCCCGTTGTTGGTTTTGTTATTTGTCTTGTCATTTTTGCAGGAAGCCGTGACAGTCCGTGGCTTAGTGGTTAGGGGATATGGCTCATGGTCATACGCTCGTGAGTTCAATCCCTGGCAGGGAATTGCGTCCTTTAGCAAGGGATTTTATTTCATGTTGCTCCAGTCCAATCAGGTGACAAAAATAAGTTCATCATCATCGTTTAATATCTGCTTTCCATGCTAGCATGGGTTTGACTGAGGACTGGCGAACCAGATGGCTGCATCAGGCTCCAATCTGATTTGGCAGAGTTTCTACAGCTGGATGCCCTTCCTAATGCCAACCACTCTGAGAGTGTAGTGGGTGCTTTTACGTGTCACCCGCACGAAGGCCAGTCAGGTGGTACTGGCAACAGCCATGCTCAAATGGTGTTTTTTTACGTGCCACCTGCACAGGAGTCAGTCCAGCAGCACCGGCAACGACCTCGCTCAAATGTCTTGTTCACGTGCCACCAGCACAAGTGCCAGTAAGGCGACGCTGGTAACGATCA
>NW_026338652.1:0-3280 GCF_001194135.2 Octopus bimaculoides | reverse complement strand
AAAGGCTTCACACAGACACACAACTTCAGCTTTATATATTAAGAAGATGAGCGGTAATGGTGTCAATTAAACCCAGAGGTTTCAGGTAATGCTGAGTTAGTACTGTAGATAGACCATAGTTAAACTCTAGGTTCGGTGATTATGCGACTAAGGGTCCAACGTAGGTCATATATCAGCGTGTGAATATAAGGATTTACTTTTCATAATGAGATAAAAAAAAAACCAAGGCTGTGTATATTTTTGAACATTTATAAATAGAACATTTATAAATGTTCTAAAATATACACACAAATACACTCCCCCCACACACATCCACACCTGCATCTACGTACACACATATATATACACATACATTTGCACATACCCCCCACACATGCACACACATTCTCATACATACACATGTCTCCATGTGTATACACACATAAACAGAGAGAGAGAGAGAGAGAGAGAGAGAGAGAGAGAGAGAGAGAGAGAGAGAGAAGTCAGACCATCTGATGTTAAATAAGGCAGCTTCGAATGAACGGCTGCTACAAAACTTCTCATACTCCTATTTATGGATGTCCATTGATTCTGGCAGTAATCACATAAAAAGCGAGTTAGGTAAACTCGCAGTGTGACATTTGTAATCTCGCTGCACTTATTACCGGCGTGTGTACGTCACAACAGACTGTTTGGAATCGAAGAAGCTAACACTGACTGTAGTTACTTTTGTGTTTGTGTGTTATGGTGTAGAGACATTGACTTTGAACGAAACTCTGATAAGCTGAAGACCTTTCAAATGAGTATATATATCTCTTCATCTTTTTACGTGTATCAGTCACCGGACTGCGACTATGCTGGGACGCTGCCTTGAAGCGTTTAGTCGAATAAACCAATACTACTAGTGTTTTGTGTCTGGAGTTAGTCATTTTCTTTTAGTGCCTTTCAATTTAACACACTCACCGATAAAATTTCCACTCATTTACTTATTTATTTTTCTAAATTTTCCGTTGCGTCTTGTAACCTTTTCAAGGCGAAAATTTTAGGAAAATAAACAAGTAAATGAATGGAAATTTTACCGGTGAGTGTGTTAAATTATAAGGCACTAAAAGAGAATGACTCTCCCCAGACACAAAAGAATATGCTTCAACATACCAGCTCACATAAAGAATCTTGCAAACCAAATCCAATACTACTACTATTTTTAAAAGTCTGTACTTATTAAAGTCTGTCTCTAAGTTGCGAGGATGTAAACAAACCAAAACCGATTGTCAAGAGGTATATGGTCACACACACACACACACACACACACACACACACACACATAACAGTTTCCGCTTACCAAATCCTCTAAGGTATTGATTGATCCAGGACTTGACTAAAAGATATTTTGCCCAATATGTCACGCAGTGAAAGGCGGCGAGCTGGCAGAGTTGTTGGCACGCCGGGCGAAATGCTTAGCGGTATTTCGTCTGTCTTTACGTTCTGAGTTCAAATTCCGCCGAGGTCGATAAATTAAGTACGAGTTGCATACTGGAGTCGATCTAATCGACTGACCCTCTCCTCCAAAATTTCGGGCCTTGTGCCTAGAGTAGAAAAGAATGTGCCACGCAGTGAGACTGAACTCGAAACTACGTGGTTGTAAAGCGCGCTTCTTGGTTTCACAGCCATGCCTTATAGAAGAATGTTAAGAATAGCTTGGACAAAACATAAACTAATTTTTTAAAAAAGTGCTACGACATGAAAACAAGATATGACAGCTGCAAGGAGAGACGGCTGCCTCGGCCATTTCTCATCTAGCACTCAGTTTCAGCTGAATAAACTAGAACAATGTGAAGTCAAGAGTCTTGCTCAACGATACAACATGTAGGGTTAAGTGAGTTGCACAAAGATTCATAAGCTGAAGTGGGGTGTGATGTCATCTGGGTATGAAACTCTATCCTTTTTTCTCACGCATACTCTATCTAGGATCACATTTCCTAATGTCTATCAATATCGTTTCTAAGTAGAATGTAATCTGAAGTATTGTCGGCACTCCGTTGCTTACGACGTCAAGGGTTCCAGTTGATCTGATCAACGGAACAGCCTGCTCGTGAAATTAACGTGCAAGTGGCTGAGCACTCCACAGACACATGTACCCTTAACGTAGTTCGAATTACAGGCACAACAGAAACAGGAAGTAGGAGTGAGAGAAAGTTGTGGTGAAAGAGTACAGCAGGGTTCGCCACCATCCCCTGCCGAAGCCTCGTGGAGCTTTAGGTGTTTTCGCTCAATAAACACTCACAACGCCTGGTCTGGGAATCGAAACCGCGATCCTATAACCGCGAATCTACGGCCCTAACCACTGGGCCATTGCGCCTCCACAATCTGAAGTATATTTAACTGCCTACAAGATATCTCATTGTTAATGATACTATATCATACGTCTAGGTAAACTTTACCTGAGCTAACCAGACTATAGGTAAAGGTATGACTGTTTGATTCAATCCTACCATGCGACACCTTGACTAGGTGTCTCGTACCATAGCTCAGGGTGCTCGGCTCAATATCATATTGTCGTATGTTCAATTCTTAGATCAGCTGGCACATTGTGTCCTTAAGCAAAGACTTCGTTTCACATTGTCCCAGTTTGCTCATCTGTAAATGAGTATCGGCCAAGTGTTGATGGTGCAACCCTCTCTACGTCTGTCGCACACAAAATGTGCCACAGGGTCAACGAGTTGGAGAGTCAAGACAGACTATTGAACCCCTAAAAGAATTAATGAAAGCATAATACATCTAAGCAAACCATATTCATTGGTGACTGTTGTATTTCCCTCGGAAGACTCGTAGAGATAACACAACGAGTTGTACAATTTAATTATTACATTTATTATTCAATTACATACAAAGAACGCACTCACCCAATGTTCGTTATGAATAAACAAAAGTCATGTCCGCCATATATATCTCAATGACATTTTACTACGACAGTCCCACAAGACAACAACAATGAAACAATGAACTTAGACGAACCACATGACACACGGAACGTCAGACGACTTACATACCTAACAGTCCATATAACACCTCCCCACTGAAATTGATGCTACACAAGAAGTATCAACAGCAAAGTCTCTCTTGGGTTTTACGGGTTCTCTTGGATCGTCTTGGGTTGTCTGGTCCATACTCTGGAACGGGTAACATGGTCTTGGGTCTGGTTTGTCTTTGAGTTAGTGGCACAGTTTCCGAGATCTCCATCAGGTGATCTATTGCAAATTCAAATACAGTGTTTTCTGCATCACCAGGTTCATTGTCTTCC
>NW_026338651.1:0-314 GCF_001194135.2 Octopus bimaculoides | reverse complement strand
TGTCTGTCTGTCTGTCTGTCTGTCTGTCTGTTTGTTTGTCTGTCTGTTTGACTGTCTGTATTTGTCTCTGTTTGCTTGTCTCTCACTGTATATATGTGTGCGTGTGTATGCATATACACACATATATATATATTTATATATGTATATATATATATATATGTAGATGGATATAGACATAGATATATATGCATACATATATACGTATGTATGTATACATACATACACATGTATATATATATTGATGTATACACATATATGTATTACATGTATATGTGTATACATATATATACATATATATGTCTATATATATACAC
>NW_026338650.1:0-218 GCF_001194135.2 Octopus bimaculoides | reverse complement strand
CGTGTGATGGATGAATATATGCCAAGTAAGCAGAAGTATATTCTCTAGTATGTAGTATACATTATATTTTACCAATCTAGGTCAATATAATTAAATTTCTTCCGTCCTGAAATTCCCAGTCAAATAAATCCCTATTCGTTTCGTGTGAAGTATTCTTTTTCCTGTATGGCTTACATATTGCATTTGTGTGTGTGTGTGTGTGTGTGTGTGTGTGTGTG
>NW_026338649.1:0-272 GCF_001194135.2 Octopus bimaculoides | reverse complement strand
CTCTCTCTTTCTCTCTCTCTCTCTCTCTCTCTCTATATATATATATATCTCAGTCTATCTATCTCTCTCTATCTCTCTCTATCTCTCTCTATCTCTCTATATATCTCAGTCTCTCTCTCTATATATATATATCTCAGTCTCTCTTTCTCTATCTCTCTCTACCTCTATCTCTATCTCTATTTCTCTATCTATCTATCTCTCTCTATCTCTATTTCTCTATCTATCTATCTCTCTATCTCTCTCTCTCTATCTCTCTCTCTCTATCTCTCTCT
>NW_026338648.1:0-219 GCF_001194135.2 Octopus bimaculoides | reverse complement strand
ATATATATATATATATGTTTATATGTATATACATTTGCATACTTACGTATATTCATAATACATGTATATAAGATATACATACATAAACTCGTTCCAACGTCGTAATTTCTCAATGAAGTCTAAAAGAGTACTCGGTACAAGTAGAAATGAAGATTATTTAGGCAACCTTTTTCGTTCTTTTCTTGTACAATTTCAAACTTTGTACAAGAACTTTCTAAT
>NW_026338647.1:0-243 GCF_001194135.2 Octopus bimaculoides | reverse complement strand
AATGGATCACCTCACCATCGGAACGCCACCCTTCCACAGAAAGCGGAAAAAGTATGCGTTCTAGTTTCGTGATGGTGGCATCGGGACAAGACACGGCGGTCAGGCGGTAATCGATGACTGATGCGATATACACATTAGCCACCTCCGCCGGGCCTTTTAGAGATAACTTTCTCTCGGCCCATGTTTGGCTGAATTTGATCACTCTACTGGTGATCTCGTCCCAGTTCTTATCCATTTGGAGGT
>NW_026338646.1:0-265 GCF_001194135.2 Octopus bimaculoides | reverse complement strand
CATTTGGGAGGTTAAAGTCGCCTAGGAAAAGTATATTGATGTGTTGGTGCCGATTTGTCAAGACCTCTTCTATGCGTCTAAGGCTGTCCTCAAATTTACCCTCCTGCTTTGCGGTATTTGGTGGACGGTATGTTGAGTATACAACTACATCAATCTGTTTTATGTGTACTATTAAAGTACCACAGATAGAGTTTGAGTGTGATAGGAGTAGTAGCGGGTGTGACATCTTCTCGAATGTACATTGCAACTCCCCCATGACTTCTAT
>NW_026338644.1:0-337 GCF_001194135.2 Octopus bimaculoides | reverse complement strand
GGCTTTGGTCGGCTCGAGACTATAGTAGAAGACACTTGCTCAAGGTGCCACTCAGTGGGACCGAACCCAGAACCATGTGGTTGGGAAGCAAGCTACTTACCACACAGCCACTCCTGCACTGGATACAACTTTTAAACATTTACGAGTAAATGGATATTTATAACATGAAATAATAATAGTTTCAAATTTTAGTTCAATCCTAGAAATTTTAGATAAAGCACAGACTGTATTTGAACTCAGAATGTCAAGAGGAAGGAATAACACTAGGCACTATGACCAATGTGCAAGTGTGGCTGTGTGGTAAGTAGATTGCTTACCAACCACATGGTTCTGGGTT
>NW_026338643.1:0-528 GCF_001194135.2 Octopus bimaculoides | reverse complement strand
ATACATACATACCACACATACATACACACACATTATTATAAAATCTGAGGGTAAATCATTCAGAAGTAGTTGGCTCTGATAACTTCAAAATTCCTGTTTTTGCCATCTCAAGTACCCATCCAAAAATTCTTTTCCCATATGTTTCTCCTCATAGTCTCACTGTTATAATTCACAACTACTAGTATAGCTTTGTCTTACTTGAGGGGACAACGTAAAACTTCTAAGCTCTCTTTCACTGTTTTATACTCCTTACGTTTTATTTTCCTCTCTTCTACGTACACAAATTCTCCAGCAACATCATATTCATTCTATCGTACACTTCTTTGAATTTCCTTATTAATTCATTTGTGCTTAGTTTAACTTCTTTCCTTGCTTCCCTAATAGTTGTTTTGCATGCGCTTATCTAACTGGTGCAATAATTCGAAATACAACTAACTCTTCTTGACACCTTTAAGCTTATTGTCTTAAAATTTACTCTATTCCTCACTTATTACTTTATGTGACTCAGAAAAAGGCATGTAAATTTAT
>NW_026338642.1:0-439 GCF_001194135.2 Octopus bimaculoides | reverse complement strand
TATATATATATGCATATATATAATGTATACGTATATACATATATGCATGTATGTTCTTTCCCTGTCTTTGCAGCGATGACAGCTTTCGTAGATTGTGATCCGTTTCTGTACAACAAAAGACTTATCCGTCAAGAAGCGTTTCAAATTGTGTTCAACTGCAACTAAACAGTAACAAAAGAATCTCGGTGAAAGTCACTGATGACAAACTCACTATACACTCTATTCATAGATCTGCTTTCCATTTTTTCTTCTTCCTCTCTCTGTCCATATTCTAGCACTCTCTTCCTCCGTCTCCCTTTCTATTTCTCTCTATTTGTGTATGCTTCTGTGTGGGTATGTATGTATGTGATTGTACTTATATATATATATATGTGTATGCATGCATGTGGATATATATATATATATATAAGGATTTAAGGATTGGAGAAAACGCATGTTA
>NW_026338641.1:1538-1972 GCF_001194135.2 Octopus bimaculoides | reverse complement strand
CAAGTTTCGGAAATCAACCATGTCAAACTACTCTTGAAGTTTGTGCTAGACCTGATGATAGTTCGTCATTGTGTAGTTTTGGCAAAACTAAAACAGGAGTTATCGGTAAGTACATGTTTAGTCATAAAAATAAAACTAGCGAGATTCCAGAACTTAAGTTCAAAAATATTTCAAGATGACTTGTTTTGTATTTTTATATGATTCTACACGTGCGTCAGTTTGCATAGTATTTAAGTACCAGACTACTTTTTCATTACTAAAATCATTAGAACAGGAATGGGTAGATATAATTCTCATCCCTGAACAGTATAAATAAGTATACAGTAATATGCTCATTCAAAGAACAAACGATATTTGCATTAACGCTTTATGTACAGATATTTGAAAGAATACACCTAAATATAATTTGTAGAAATATCTTCGTCGGTGCCGCC
>NW_026338641.1:274-442 GCF_001194135.2 Octopus bimaculoides | reverse complement strand
CCTTTCTTATTTCAAACTTGTACGGTGGGTCAAGGCTAATGTTAAGATCCAAATTTTTTGGCGCTATTGTGTCTGGAGGTAGTCTATTGTGCAAATCTTCAAAATGCTCCTTCCGTCGATTTTTTCGTTCTAGAATTGATGTTAGCGTCTGGCCATCCTTCCCTTTTA
>NW_026338641.1:0-103 GCF_001194135.2 Octopus bimaculoides | reverse complement strand
CTCCATTTATACGGGTACTCTAACATGAATTTAGGTGGTTTGTTCTATTCGACCCCAGTGTAGTCTGGAGTTAGTGCAGACAGTAAACATGGTGACAATGCAG
>NW_026338640.1:419-538 GCF_001194135.2 Octopus bimaculoides | reverse complement strand
TCGTTCGTACGTACGTTCTTTCCTTCGTTCGTACGTTCGTTCGTTCGTACATACGTACGTTCGTTAGTACGTACGTGCGTTCGTTTGTTTCTTCGTTCGCACGTACGTTCGTTCGTACG
>NW_026338640.1:270-409 GCF_001194135.2 Octopus bimaculoides | reverse complement strand
TCGTACGTACGTTTGTTCCTTCATTACGTTCGTTCGTTCATACGTATGTTTGTTCGTTCGTACGTACATACATTCCTTCGTTCGTACTTACGTACGTTCGTTCGTGCGGACGTTCGTTCGAGCGGACGTTCGTTCGTTC
>NW_026338640.1:0-225 GCF_001194135.2 Octopus bimaculoides | reverse complement strand
TTCGTTCGTTCTTTCGTTCGTTCGTACGTTCTTTCGTTCGTACATACGTTCGTTTGTACGTTCGTTTATTCGTAAGTACATTCATTCGTTCGTACGTTGGTACGTACGTTTGTTTGTACGTACATTTGTTCGTTCCTACGTCCTTTCGTTCGTACTTGCGTACGTACGTTCGTTTGTTCGTTCGTTCTTTCGTTCGTTTGTTCGTACGTATGTTCGTTCGTAATA
>NW_026338639.1:0-251 GCF_001194135.2 Octopus bimaculoides | reverse complement strand
GATAGATAGATAGATAGATAGATAAACAGACAGATACCAACGTTGTTCCGTTGTAGTAAATTCTATTTCAAATTTCTCAAGTGTCAGTACTATTTTTGTTACACGCAACGCACACAGAGTGACACAGGCGCAAACGCACACCAAAGCATTCCACACGCACACACACATACATACACAAACACACACGCACATGCTCTTGCAAGCATACAAGCTATCGTATGTATGTATGTATACATATATATATATATATA
>NW_026338638.1:0-254 GCF_001194135.2 Octopus bimaculoides | reverse complement strand
TCTATTGAGGATGAAGAAGTGTATACAAGCGAAGTTTAAAAAAAAGGGAGAATAGTTAGGGGAGAATATTTAGGGGAGAATCAAGACTTAGTTGAGAATCAGGAGATAATACAAGAAATAAATCACGTATGAAAAAATATGCGAGGCTCAGAAGGAGATTCCCCTAAAGCATCGTTACACATGCACACACGCACAAACACACAGACATATGTATATATACACACATATATATATATATATATATATATATATAC
>NW_026338637.1:5228-5701 GCF_001194135.2 Octopus bimaculoides | reverse complement strand
ATTGGAAAGAAATTTTCTAAGAATACGAAATAGTCTTTTTATCAAGAAAAAGATATAGCATGCACCGCTTTCTGAACTATTGCGTACCTGAATTTGATTCTGAACGCCTCCTTTTTACGAACTTGTCACAGGATTATTTTCCTCCATGTGCATGAATGTGTGTGCGTGCGCGCACTCGTGCGTATCTCTGCGTGTCTGTGTGTGGTGTGTGCGCGCGCTCACATGTACATATATTCGTATACTCAGTCCAAATATCTAGTCTAGTCTAGTCTAGTCTAGTCTGGTCTAGTCTAGCGGTCGTCTGTGCATGTGCATGTGAACCTTTTCCAGCACTGTCTATACGACCTGTGAGGGCCCGTACCCTATTCTGCCACCTTTGATTACAGAAACTTCGGCTACCATGACTTGGGATGAATAGTGGAGTTGTGTCCCGTTGTCTTCTCCAAGCAGGATGTAGAGGACCGGGAGGTATA
>NW_026338637.1:3436-4573 GCF_001194135.2 Octopus bimaculoides | reverse complement strand
CACACACAGAGGATAACGCATGCAAGATTCAAGCGAGATTTAAAAAAGTATGTTACGATCGAGAAGGTGAATCACAATGACCTTAAAATAAGTACCAGGCTTGCAAAGAATAAGTTCAGGGGTCGATTTCTTCGACTAAAAAGCGGTATTCCAGCATGGCCCCAGTCAGATGACTGAAACAAGTAAAAGAATAAAAGAATATATGTATGTATGTATGTATGTATGTATGTATGTATGTATGTATGTGTGTATGTATGTGTGTATTTGTATATGTATATATATAAGTAACTATGCATATACTCGACCAAAATAAAATGTGTGTATATGTGTGTTTTTCTGTCTCCCCCTCTCTCTCTCTCTTTCTCTGTACGTGCATGTGTAGGTATATCTCAAAATAATTGTGCAAGTATAAGCATGCACTCTCTGTCACCCACATCTATCGACATATCCATCTATCTATTGTCCGTCTTAGTGGAGCATCCACGGTACTATTAATATACAATACATGCATACGTATGCACATACACATGATCAGAATTACATATATGCATATAAACACACACAAATATGCCCAAACACACTTACTCAGATATTGTCTGAATGAACCCTGTTAACTCCAACCAACTCAGTAATATAACGTTACAAAATATGGTGAATGTCAACTTATATTGGATTATATATATCACATCAGTGAATTTTATGCCTGTGTATCTGTATGTAAATGTATAGTATATTTATGATATAGTGTAGTAGATGCTCCACTAAGGAACAGAAATTTTTTAATTCTTAAAATATCTTTGATATCATTTGATATGTAACTCAGTAGATATAGAATTATGGTTCACATATTGAGATTATTGAGATTAATTTTGATATATTCTACACTATCCTTATCTATATATATATATGTATGTGTGTGTGTGTGTGTGTGCGCGTTTCGCTGTTATATATTTGTGTGAGTGCGTTTTTATACATTGTATATATATATATATATATATATATAGTAGACTTACTTGCAAAAAAGGACGTGTGCGTTCAATAATGTAATAATACAAAGAATATATATACATGTATACACACATATATGTACATACTTACATCTACATGTGTATATACATGCATATCATGGTACAGGAC
>NW_026338637.1:1600-2944 GCF_001194135.2 Octopus bimaculoides | reverse complement strand
TGTGTGTGTATGTGTGTGTGTGTGTGTGTGTGTGTGTGTGTGTGCGTGTGTGTGTGAGTGTGTGTGTGTGTGTGTTTTTACGCATCTACCGGTCTGTTGATCTTCCTATCTATCTATTAAAGTAATGCCTGTGCGTGTTCGCACTATCACCAAACTTGCCAGTAGAAACTGGACGTTACTCCTAATTTCTCATATAACTACAACTAAACCTGTCACATACACTCGGTAAGTTTTCAGGTTATCATGAACATGATTATATATTCCATGTGATGCAAACACGACATACGCATGGTGTAGAACCAAAGTGGCACCCGTATACTCAATTCCGTTGGTTTACATCTTTTTATGTTGGTGTAGGCATGATTGTATGGTTAAGAAGCTCACTTTGCAACCACGTGGTTTCGGGTTCAGCTCCACTGCGCAGCACCTTAGCAAAAGAAACAGAATAATTATCAGATTAAAAAATAAGTACTAGTGTCGATTTGTTCGACAAAACTCTTTAAGTCGTAGCACCAGCATGGCCGCTGTCCAATGACTGGAACAAGTAAAAAATTAAATATAGTTGTCAATATTTTATTTGAAAGAAAATATTTGTATTCTACCATATTATATAACAGCCACGAGCAAGCGCTTGTATAGAAGTAAATTAACTGTGGGATCGGTTTTACCTCTTGGTTTCAATATCTTGTCTCAGAAAGTTTTACAAATTGCGTCACTTATAGATCTTAGTAATGACCGCAGCCTTTCTTCATAATTCCTGAGATCGTTTTCTACATGAAAGCTAATAGAACCAATAACTCTTAGATATGGTGCTAACGGCCATATTGCAAATGATATTTAAAGCCCTCTAAAATAAATTACATTTAACACTGGCAGTATATCAAAGTCTTTCGACAAATAACACAGTAGATTAAACCAGCTAAGCTAAAAATTATGGATTTAAGGTAAAGTCGAGTCAGAATGTGAGCTTAGATATGCTAAAGCACTCGTGGAAATGTAGTTAAATTAGCTTCGCAATCACGTGCTTCTACGATCAACGCTCAATACGACGCTTTCTGCAACAGACTCAGGTTGAAGCAATAATTTGTTAATGGAGTTTGGTACATGGAAAGTGTGCAGAAGCTCATTGCTTGTATGAGCAAATGAATGAAAGAGGCACTCAGCAAATTTATTTTCAGTACATGTACTAGTATTTTATAACAGTTTGATACAGCTCCATATAACTGAAAGTTTCATCGGCTCTTCACACGAACCTAGTTTCTCGCCAAAGCCTGGGACTAGGTTCGTGCGATAAGCTCAAGAAATTTTAAGTTGCATGCAAACGAATTAAACTGATATCAAATA
>NW_026338637.1:0-965 GCF_001194135.2 Octopus bimaculoides | reverse complement strand
TATATATATATATACATATATATATATATATGTATGTATGTATTTGTATGTCTGTGTTTCTTCTCCCACATCGCTTGACAATCGACGTTGGTGTATTTACGTCCGTGTAACTTAGCGGTTCGGCAAAAGACACCGATAGAATAAGTACTAGGCTTACAAAGATTTGTTCGACTAAAGGCGGTGCTCCAGCATGGCCGCAGTCAAATGACTGAAACAAGTAAAAGAATATAAATAGTATACACATACATACATTCATGCATGTTTACACACAAACACACTCACACAAGCATCATACATATAATATATATATATGATTTATTTATACGGTAGAGCTCCAGCATGACCACAGCTACATGGTTGAAACGAGTGAAAGAATACACACACACACACTTGTGCGTATTTATATGCCCAGCCAAGCATAAAGATAATGGATTTTACACGTAACATAGATTATTAATGTTTAAATTTTAAATCTGATACACACACACATAAATACATACATCCATATACGCTCACACACACACAAACATATATATATTTAAATGTGTGTCTGTGCGCGCATGTGTGTGTGTTTGTGTTTATTTTAAGCAAATGACACTTTATGTGTTAGGTGTTGACTTCTCTCTGACACTTCACAAAATATTTGAAGGCGAAAACAAAAATTAGCTGAATGCAAAATTAAATTTTTAAAAACAAACAAATGAATGAAATATATAAAATGCTAGAGTGCCAAATTCTTCACATGATGTGACGAAACATGACGGCATGACATAGCACGTGACTATTTCATTAGTTGCATATGCAAGACGGCGCCCTGCAGCACAGGTGCATTCAACAGGGAACCGAGACATCAGCTTCTTCATCCCTACTACCATACCCCTCGTTGGACAAGTTCTAATTCATTGACGTCACTGATGTGATTTTAGAAAAGCATAACTGTCACAACTGTTGTTTCATTTTTTTTT
>NW_026338636.1:0-794 GCF_001194135.2 Octopus bimaculoides | reverse complement strand
ATATATATATATATATATATATATATATATATATGCGTGTGCGTATGTGTATATATATATATATAGAGATATATACACGGGCACACGCACTTGTGTGTATCCTAAAACATACATATAACTGAGTGTGTTCGAGAATGCGTGTAGGAGTGTGGAAGAGTGCGTGTGCAGACGTATATAAAACATGTATGCCGTCGACCAAAGAAAAGATAAGGCAGAACAATAAAAGGGCGGAGAAGGTGAACCGAACAAAGGTGATGCACTCACTTAACCCTTAAGATTTCGGATTACACGTTTAACGGAATGCCATAAAGGAGAAGTCTTCGAATCAGTCCAACCTTATCAAACACATCAAGGATGTACAGTATTGAAACGACGATAGGCGAGATAAGAGGGGGGCGCATTGAAAGAAATAGAGTCATATCTAAATTGAAAAATATGTCGTTGGAAAGAAGTGGGGGTGAGGAAGAATTTAAAAGAGGCGAAGTGGAAGAGAACAACAGCAACATTGAGGAAAATTAATAGTAGTAGTAGTAGTAGTAGTAGTACGCTTATGTTTGAATGAGAGAATCGATATTCGGTTAAGTGTGTGTGGGGGAGGGGGGTATGTGTATACTATTCTCTCTCTTTTTATTCTCTGGTTATTTCTTCGTGTTCCTTTCTGTTGAAGAGCGTAGGCTCGAAACGTAAAGGTCTTTCTCACTTTCCCCAAGCGGAAAACAAATACACCTGCTTGTTGTTCATACACTTGTATTCGACTCTTGCTTTTCTGTAAATTTCAACTATATATATATATA
>NW_026338635.1:0-270 GCF_001194135.2 Octopus bimaculoides | reverse complement strand
TTTTTAGTAAATAAAGAAGAGTTATACGCAGAATGAAGAGACAAATGTTAAATATAATGAAGATAGCGGTTAAGTATCAGTTGAGAATTGACAGCAATTACGTCTATTTGCAACTACCTCAACGTATAGACATGCATGTATACTTCCATACACACACACGCAGACACACACACACACACACACACATATATATATATATACGTGTGTGTGTGTGTGTATATATATATATATATGAATGTATATATATATGTATGTATGTATTTGTACGTA
>NW_026338634.1:0-264 GCF_001194135.2 Octopus bimaculoides | reverse complement strand
TCTCTCTATCTATCTCTCTCTCTCTCTCTCTCTCTCTCTCTCTCCCTCTCCCTCCCTTCTATCCTTTCTCTTGCCAAAGGAAATATTTCTCCAGCGTTCGCTATTTTACCTTCGTTCTGGTCTAACGACCCTCCATGTTTGTTTTCGTTTTGCTTCTTTATATGTCTCCACTGTCCTGTTTTGATTCCCAACTATGACCCTCTATAAATCTCAAATTTTATTTTAGTATTTATGGGAGCAACTGTCTTCGAAGACTCATATTGT
>NW_026338633.1:0-429 GCF_001194135.2 Octopus bimaculoides | reverse complement strand
TATATTGTATATGTAAAGCATAATATGTTATACATGTATGCATATTGTTATAATGTTTTTTTTTTTAATATTCGCTTCTGAATATTTTTCCTGCTGCTGCTGACTACTTTTCACACTGAGGCTGTCTGCATTTTGGCGCTAAACAATTAAGGACGCCAGCAGATTTCAACGTGGTGGATTGGGAAGGTGTTTCAAAGGGTTTAGATGTGCTGAAGAAGGTAAGACTATATATTATGATATATTATTATATAGTTATTATTGTATAGTTGCAGGCGTGGCTGTGTGGTAAGAAGCTTGCTTCTAAACCACATGATTTTGGGTTCAGTCTCATTGCTTGGCACCTTGGGCAAGTGCCTTCGAGCCATTCAATGCCTTGTGAGTAGATTTAGTAGTTGGAAACTGAAATAAGCACGTTGTGTGTATATATAT
>NW_026338632.1:0-428 GCF_001194135.2 Octopus bimaculoides | reverse complement strand
AATAATTCAACTTTGGAAACATGAGTGTTTTGCTCAACATCCTTAAACAACTCTTATTCAGGGACCTTTTCAGTAAGATGGGCTACTCAACCTGAAGAAAATTCTAACTGGGCCCCACCTGCGAGGTCATGCGCTGTTTATCTCGATATGAAATTACCATGTTGCACACATATGGCTGTGATGCATGTGCCTGGTGTACCCCTATCAGATGGGTAGTCATGATGGGTATACTGGGCTTCGTATATTTTACCCCAGTGTCACTTTGATGGCATGCACTGCTCTCTCTCAATCAATAATAATAATAATAATAATAATAATCTTTTCTACTCTTGGGACAAGGTCCGAAATTTTGGGGGAGAGAGCCAGTCGATTAGATCGACCCCAATACATAACTGGTACTTAATTTATCGACCCCGAAAGGATGAAAG
>NW_026338631.1:0-247 GCF_001194135.2 Octopus bimaculoides | reverse complement strand
TACTTTGTATTCTTCTCCCTCCATTTCTTTTCTCCTCTCGTTTCTTCTCTACCTGACACCCCATTTTCTCCCTATTGTCCCATCTTCCTTTTTGCTTTGTTTTTTTTTCTCCCACCTCGCATATATTTTCTTCTCACAACCCCTTTTTCGTTTTTTCTCCTCATGCCTTTATTTTTTTCCCCCACACCTGTTAGAAATTTTTTTCTTTTTTTTCCCCGTCCAATTTTCTCATCACGCTTGTTTTTTT
>NW_026338630.1:0-224 GCF_001194135.2 Octopus bimaculoides | reverse complement strand
TCCTCATCACTGGAATAATATTTGCCTCTCAAACCCTCTTTCATGGGGCCCGAAGAGATGATTGTCTAAAGGCGCTAAATTTGGTGAGTGAAAACTGTAGTGAAGAAGTGGCTCAAAGAACAGTCAACAGAATTTTACAGGGCTGGGATACAGGCTCTCATTCGAAGGTGGAATATTGCTATTGAGAGAAACTGTGACTATGTTGAGAAGTAGGGATGTGATCC
>NW_026338629.1:0-572 GCF_001194135.2 Octopus bimaculoides | reverse complement strand
CTACCTTGTTTAGCTGGTGGTGTTTGGGGTGGGCAAATTTGCAGTTTCGCGCATTTTCCCCGTGCCAGCAGGTACCATTTAGGTAGAATTTACAGATCTGTTTCTTTTTCTCTGTATGACGTGCTTGGGCCTGTTTGTGTTTGTGTTCACCGTCTTCTTGTCTGCTTTCCTGTCTCTGTCGCTTGGTGTGGTACTGCATTGGCTGTATTCACCATGGCCATTGCAGCCCTCAGCAGTGGCTGTGGCTACAGCACTGGTGGCATTTGCCTTGTCTCGGTGGTCCGTTTGGTCCTCTTGAGCCTGAGCACAGTGTGCAGGGTCTTCACTGTCCTTTTTTGTGTCCGTGTCTCTCATAATCCTTCTAGGAGGTCAAGGTGTGGTTTCACGAGCTCGTAGGAGTGAATGAGCTCCAGTTTCTTTCAATCAATTTGAGCCATTGACCTGTGGAAATTGTACCTATCCAGGCTTTCGGCTATTAGATCATTTGCTGGTGATCCTTTGGCCAGGTTCCATGCATGTACCAGAAGGCGAACTTCCTCCAGTTGCCAGTTTCGGCGCATCTTCATCTTCTT
>NW_026338628.1:0-224 GCF_001194135.2 Octopus bimaculoides | reverse complement strand
TACTACTACTACTACTACTACTACTACTACTACTACTATCATTGTTATTATTGTTATTATCATTTTTCCTTCTATACACAGTAGACAAATATATAACAACACACCTTCCTCCTCAGCACATCATTATCTATTATACCTATACACACATACACACACCGACCCGCACATATATTCATTATATTGCACACATACACACACACACACACACACAGACACATATATAT
>NW_026338627.1:0-402 GCF_001194135.2 Octopus bimaculoides | reverse complement strand
GCAAATATGTAGGAGCAGGTGTAGCTGTGTGGTAAGAGGTTTTCTTCCCAACCACATGGTTTCAAGTTCAGTCCCACTACCTGGCACCTTGGGCAAGTGTCTTCTTCTTTAGCCCCAGCCTTGTGAATGGATTTGGTTCCTATTTATATCTACTACATAATTATCCCTACGAGAAAATAATAAATATAGAAAAAAATAAATTATAGATTATTATTAGTTAATTTAAACAATTAATTTTTTCATACCAACTAATTTAAATAGATAAAAGAGTTGTATTGAAGATGTAATTGTTTATATACTTTTTGCTGTAGTTACACGTAGGAGAAGAATTAGATACTTAACTATATACATTTATTGTTGTATTTGGATGGTCATGTTGCCAGTTTAGCCAATAAAAACACA
>NW_026338626.1:348-855 GCF_001194135.2 Octopus bimaculoides | reverse complement strand
CTACATGAGCTATTCCATCTGTTCATTTTCTTTCATTTTTGGAGCAAAGTGTATATTAGACAGCACTATTCATTGTGTCTTCCTTTATTTAAGATGACAGAGTGTAGTTTGAGAGAGATTTGACTGCCATTTCTAGTAGGTCGAATATCTTCAGTGTCCTGCCTTTACATCCATAAAACTAAATTTGCATTACTCAGCTGATGTCACTTCCGGCTCCTTTGTTTAACAGGTATGTAAATTCCGTTCAACTGGCCTCTGAGTACCACTTGACAATCTGTGTGGTACCATGAAGCTGGAACTGTAGTGCTCGAGCAACTCCACACCGTCATTCAGAAGAAAAGAATAATGGTTTTCCTATTAGCTTCAGATGCTTTATCTTCTTATTAACTCGTATGTTACCTTTTATAACAAATAATTCTTATATTATTGTAATTTATTATTTTTTTCTTGTGTGTATCTTTATTCATTTTTGTTTCTATTTTAGATTGATACTCTTCTAAAAACAAA
>NW_026338626.1:0-324 GCF_001194135.2 Octopus bimaculoides | reverse complement strand
TAATTCACCTGTACTTACAAGATTCCAAGAAATAATAGAACATTTATTTTCTGCAATAGCCATAGAGAACTTGACCCAAACTAGAAGTTTATTGAATAATTAATTCCATAGAAGAGTCCAAAACTATCGAACCTATGTTTGCTAAGGGGACTACAATCAAAAACAGCTCGGTCGTTTATCTCTTGCTTCAAGAAAATTACTTTATATCGTAGTCTCTAATGGCTTTTCTTCACACATGGAAACTTAGC
Organism: Octopus bimaculoides; assembly: GCF_001194135.2. Lineage (NCBI taxonomy): Eukaryota > Metazoa > Mollusca > Cephalopoda > Octopoda > Octopodidae > Octopus > Octopus bimaculoides. The sequence continues at coordinate 76 of NW_026338626.1, read as the reverse complement.
AGAGACCACTTCTCTAATCAGATTTTTTGGTAAATTTCTGTATTAACACCTGCACGATTTTAACTCAGAAAAAAAA
>NW_026338625.1:0-426 GCF_001194135.2 Octopus bimaculoides | reverse complement strand
AAGGTTTTATTTATTTTGGAGATGGATAATAATGTTCAATATTTTCTTAATAGTTTTTTTTTTACAAAGATAAATCCGTTCAAATGAAAAAATGTCCAAGGAAAAATGAAAATCAACTTTTTGACAAAGTACATGATGTATAAACACAATATATTGGTCGCATGACATAAAACAAACAGTACCGAGTTCTCAAATTAGATGTCCCTATTGTATGGGGAAAGAAAAAGGTTATGAGAGTAGGGGAAAAGATCAAATGTCAAACATTAAAATTCATCATAAAAAACAAAATTCAGAATCACAATTACCAGAATATTAAAAACCTAAGGAGAGAAAAAAAACAAAAAAAACATACCATTTTCTTTCCCCTCCAAAATAGGGACACCTTATGTAAATACATTTACAATTATTAAGAACAATCAATATCAG
>NW_026338624.1:0-609 GCF_001194135.2 Octopus bimaculoides | reverse complement strand
GAGAGAAGCCATTTCACTGTGATATCTGTGGGAAAGCATTCTCTCACAATGGCACCTTCATTAATCACAAACGTATTCACACAGGAGAGAAGCCATTTCACTGTGATGTTTGTGGTAAATCATTCGATCTCAATTGCATCTTCATTAATCACAAGCGTATTCATACCGGAGAAAGGCCATTTCACTGTGATATCTGTGGTAAATCATTCTCTCATAGTAGGCAAATAACTAATCACAAGCGTATTCATACAGGAGAATGGCCATTTCACTGTGATATCTGTGGTAAATCATTCTCTCAAAGTAGCCAAATAACTAATCACAAACGTATTCACACAGGAGAGAAGCCATTTCACTGTGATATCTGTGATAGATCATTCTCTCAGCGTAACCATGTAACTAAACACAAACTTATTCATACTGGAGAGAAGCCATTTCATTGTGATATCTGTGGTAAATCGTTCTCTCAAAATAACGCCTTCATTAATCACATACGTATTCATACCGGAGAAAGGCCATTTCACTGTGATATCTGTGGTAAATCATTCTCTCAACACTCTAACTTAACTAAACATATATCTATCCATACAAAAGTGTGACTTTATCATTTTC
>NW_026338623.1:0-438 GCF_001194135.2 Octopus bimaculoides | reverse complement strand
ATATATATATACACATGTAACACGCATACTGTCTTCACAAACATCGAATACATAGAGACAGCGGGAAAACACGGCCTCCGGTAAGTCACAGCAATCTACTAGCAATAAGTTATCATCGTTTGATGCTTCTCAAAAGATGCTTCCATGTTCTATGATGACATTTCGAAACAAACAATGGATGGAATATTTCTTGGACTGCTTCTACACAAGCTGAAAAGACTTTGAAGGAAACGCTCGTTCCCTGCAAGAAAATAACAACACAAAGACCTTCCTTGGGGATTCATCTAACCTGTAGATGTATTCATTTAGGAACATTGTCTCTGTCTCTATCATTTCCTGTTTGCTGCCTTCATATTTCTGCCCCTTCATTCCCTTATTTTTATCTATTTATCTATCTATCTATCTATCTATCTATCTATCTATTGATCGATCGATCTG
>NW_026338622.1:0-321 GCF_001194135.2 Octopus bimaculoides | reverse complement strand
GATAGATAGATAGATAGATAGATAGATAGATAGATAGATAGGTGTGCATGTACACGCACACATGCCTGTATCTACTTACACACATACATTCCTACATGTCGGTGTATCCAAATAAATTTGAAAGTGTATGCGCTCACGCTTAGATATCTAGATAGAGCACTCCATTATCAACGGAGACTAAAAGACCGTTAAACATGTTCTGACTTCTCGCCGTTTCCACACATTAACAGGTAAATACACCATCATGCTTCGTTAGCAATGATGGATGAGACTGGCGTTCAAATCGGAAGTACAACACACACACACACACACACACACACA
>NW_026338621.1:0-2997 GCF_001194135.2 Octopus bimaculoides | reverse complement strand
TCTTATAGTTTTGTTCTGTTTCATAAAATTTAACCCAAATCTGCATTTTAAAATTATTTGTAAATTTAGTGAAGTGTTAATAGCAAAGTTATTTAAAGGAACACCACCCCACACACATATGTGATGGGCTTCTTTTGATTTCCATCTACCAAATCCACTCACAAGACATTGGTTGGCTCAGGGTTATAATATAAGCTACTTTCTCAAAATACCATGAAATGGGACTGAATCTAAAACCTTATGGTTGAGAACTAGACTTAACTAATTAAAAAATATAAAACAACTTCACTCAAAAGTTATATTTCTTCTATTCTGATATATTTCTCATTATCAAAGCAAGTTGACAGGAAGGGCATCCAGCCATAAGAACCATGTCCAGACTATGACATATTCAGTAAAGATGGTCATTTTCCCCTTTCTTTGTGTCCCAGATAGTGGAGGACTATGGCAAATGTTAAGACACTAACAGGTCAGTCCAACCTATTCCAGAAGCGAAAAGTGGACATACAAAAAATGATGATGATGAGGATGGTCATGGTGCTGGTGATGAAGGTGATGACGATGACGACAATGGTGATTATGATTAATTTTACATGTTGCTGTTTAACTAATCAATTTCTTTTTCTTTGCTAATTCAACAGGAAAATGGTTTGACTGGAGTTAAATATTCATATTCAGATGTAATTTCTAAGTCTTTAAAAGTAGCAAGTGCTTTTAAGAAATCTGGATATAAACCTGGAGATGTCATTGCAGTATATTCTACAAATAATCCTGAATATTTATTAGTATATATTGCAGCAGCTGCAGCTGGATTGACAACTACAACGGCGAACTCGGCCTATTCAGCAAGTATGGTCATTCTTTTATATTTCATAGTTGCACTCTTATAGGCAGCAAGTTGGCAGAGTCATTACAGCACTAGGTAGAATGCATTACAATACTCATTCCAGTTATTTGCATCCTGAATTTAAATCACACTGAGGACGTCTTTACTCTTTATCCTTTCAAGGTTGACAGACATAGTGTCAGCCTGGGGAAGTGAGGGTAGAGAGGGAAGTGCTGTCTCTCAGCAATTTTGTTAAAAGTTAGGTGAATGTTACAAAATTGTGGCAAGCTGCCAGAAACATTAGCACGCCAGGCGAAATGCTTAGCAATATTTTGTCTGTCTTTACATTCTGAGTTCAAATTCTGCCAAGTTCGACTTTGCCTTTCATCCTTCTGGGGTCGATAAATTAAGTACCAGTTGCATACTGGAGTTGATCTAATTGACTGGCCCCCTCCCTAAAAAATTTGGGCATTCTGCCTAGAAGAGAAAAGAATGTTACAAGAATAGTGCAATTGAACAGGCCTACTCTAAGTATGTGCTTGTAGGTTAAATAAGAATTATGCGGAGAGGGCTCTTGCTCTAGTGGTTAGGGTGGCCGTGATTTTGTGGTGTCTCCTTGAGCACCCCAAAGAATTCACCCTCTTTTGGGGAATTATTCATTGTTATAATTTTATTCTGTTACTGTTTTTTTACTTTTTGTATGCATTTAATGTAACCACACATTGTATTGTCCTGTACTGTACCCAATGTTTTTTCGTGAACCCTTAGCGTTTGATAAAGAAAACATTATTAGTATTATCCCCATTATTAAGGTGGAAAGCTGGCAGAATCATTAGCAAGCTGGGCGAAATGCTTAGCAGTATTTCATCCGTCTTTACATTCTGAGTTCAAATTCCGCCGAGGTCGACTTTACCTTTCATCCTTTCGGGGTTCATAAATCAAGTACCAGTTGTGTACTGGGCTCGATTTAATCGAGTGCCCCCCCTCCCCAAAAATTTTGGGCCTTGTGCCTAGATTAAAAAAGATTATTATTATTAGTAGTAGTAGCGGTGGTGGTAGTGGTGGTGGCAGCAGGAGTGGTAGTAGTAGTAGTAGTCGTAGTAGTAGTAGTGGTGGTGGTAGTAGTAGTAGCAGCAGCAGTAGTAGCAACAGTAAGGTGGTGAGCAGGCAGAATTGCTTGCATTCTAGACAAAATGCTTTGTAGCATTTCTTCCAACTTCAGGTTCTGAGGCCAAATTCCATTGCAGTTAATTTTGCCTTTCATCCTCTCAGGTTTGGTAAAATAAGCTGAGCACTGGAATCCAGTCCTCTTACATTAACCACTATATTCAGTCTTTTCTTTCCAGAATACGTGTATAAGTAGACAAGGAATAAAACCTGTGGATAAATGTTAGAGTTTTTGAATTGTTTCATGGTTCTCTGTTGGGGGCACCAGCACATATGTGTCAAATCCTGGACATGATTTTCTCTCTGTATGTGTTTTTCTTGCAAGCATTGACTTGCAATAGTTTAATGCTTTTGTTACCAACCTACTTAAAACTGGATATTGTGCTAATATAAGCCTATTTATTTTAAAGTGATCTAAATTAAGACCTCCCTTTAAAATTCCATGTTAATTTATGTCCCAAACATCTACTTAATACTCATCATCATCATCATCATTGTTTAACATCTGCTCTCCATGCTGGTATGGGTTGGGCAGTTTCACATGGAGTTGACTAGCAGGGAGCTGTCCAGACTCCAAGTGTCTGTTGTGGCAAGGTTTCTATGGCTGGATGCCCTCCCTAATACCAAAGTTATTTTACTAAATTCTTCATGATTTTCAAAATTAATTAAGACAAAGGCAGTGTATTTCGGAATAAATTTGGTAACAAATGGCTTAAGCAGAATGTTCACAGCATCAATCCTACCCATTTCAGAGAGCCTGTGAAAGCCTTCCTCAAACCAAAATTAGAATTAGTAGAAAGAAAAAGATTAATGATTGTTATTATTTGTTGGATTTGATTGAGTTTTATGGTAGAACATGGGTGCATGCATATTTTTCTGTAGCAAAGGAATGTTGGTTAAGTTGTATATTATCATAAGTCAGGAAGGAAGGACAGGCCCATGGTTCTTTGCAACGTCATTGAGACGCATGGGCAGGAGAGAAAAGGATGTGCTCACACTGGAGA
>NW_026338620.1:538-1164 GCF_001194135.2 Octopus bimaculoides | reverse complement strand
AACTATTACTGGTTTATGCTATTTGTTACTATACCTTATAATTACGTATACTTTACTGCCCACATATGCACACATGTATGCAAATTTAGTACTTCTTGGTGTCCTACATGTCTACACCCATGTATGCACATCTAGGTATGGATCTCATATGTTATCTATGTGTGTATATCTATAGATATGTGTTTGATTTTTATATATAGGTACTGACATGTATATTAATATGAACGTGTGTACCTGTGTATATATGTTTTGCATACATATATATACAATTTATTATGTGTGTGTTGCTCCTTCTCTCCCTACACTGGTATGGGTATATTTGTACTGTGTTTTTTTATACGTATACCTTAATTGTACATCTACAAGAGTTTCTGTATCTATATATACTAATGTGCAAATGTGCCTCTACACACGTATGAATAAATATACACACTCTTCTCCTTATTAGATTATATTTCTCCTATATTATGTGTAAATATTTTGTACACTTATGTGTACCCGTCTACTCGTACTTTTTCTTATATTCTTACTGGCACTACACCCCTACAGCTTAGTGGTCTAAGACCTTATTACCATTACATATCCTTCTCACATAATACTAAGCTAGATTATTACCTCTAAAATAA
>NW_026338620.1:219-528 GCF_001194135.2 Octopus bimaculoides | reverse complement strand
TATCCTTCTCACATAATACTAAGCTAGATTATTACCTCTAAAATAATCTTTTTTTATATATACATAAAAACACACCTAACCTAACATCAATATCCTATGCCCTATTTATTTTTTTCATTCCTCTACCTCTGCTCATTTATCTCCCCTACATTTATTTATTTATTTTTTTAGAATACCCATCTTTATTTCCAATTTCAGTCTCACTTCTTTATAGACATAGCAAGTACATACTTATCATTAATACGTATTACCTAATATGAATTTTTATGCAAACACAAGTCCATTATATACATCATATTCTCTCTTTAA
>NW_026338620.1:0-209 GCF_001194135.2 Octopus bimaculoides | reverse complement strand
ATTTTTATGCAAACACAAGTCCATTATATACATCATATTCTCTCTTTAACTCATTCTTATCCCTCTATTTCTTTTATCTTTTGTTTACGTTACACCACCTCCTCACATTAAACTTCATTCTTATGTATAGAAATTTTAAAAACTACATTATACTACATAATGATTTCAAAGGTTAGCTCATCTTTTAATTCAACCCTAGGAGTGTCTTT
>NW_026338619.1:0-517 GCF_001194135.2 Octopus bimaculoides | reverse complement strand
ATATATGTGTATGTATGTATATCAGCGTACATGACTGTCTTTGTGAGTGTATGTGTGCCGGCGTATGTATATATGTAAAGTGTGGGTGTGTGAATATGTGTGTGTGAGTGTGTGTCCGTGCGTGTATGTGTGCGTGTGCTGTGTGTGGGTGCTTCTTTGTGCGTGTGTGTACATAACGAAAAACAATTCTGCGTGCAGCCTTTCTTCAGCAAAAAAAAATCTCCTGTAAAAATGTTTAATTAATTATGAAACGATTTAAATGCATACCTGATTTTCTATATAATATAGTGCGCATGCTTTTGTACTTTTTAGCCGTACACTCTGTTATACATCATGTTTTACACATGGGTGGCCGGTTGTGGAGCAGTGTATGTAAGTGAGTACATGTGTTACTAATATTTTGCTTCTTGTACATCAGGAGTACACCTTTGAAGCTGCGAGGTATGGAGAAAATTGCTGAAAAACCAAAACTTTTAGAGAATGTATTTACTATATATATATATATATATATATATAT
>NW_026338618.1:0-290 GCF_001194135.2 Octopus bimaculoides | reverse complement strand
TATATATATATATTTATATGTATATATATATGTGTGTATGTATATATGTATGTATATATGCATGTATGTATGCATATATAGAGATGTAATATATAAATATATATATATACATCTATGTAATACATACATGTATATATATATTTATAAATATATATATAACTGTACACACATATAAAAGTATATGTGCACATATATAAGTACATCTGCATATATATGTTTGTGTGTATGTATTATATAGATATGTATTTATATATCAGTATATATGTGTATAAATAACTATATATATATAT
>NW_026338617.1:0-236 GCF_001194135.2 Octopus bimaculoides | reverse complement strand
TATATATATGTATGTATGTATATATGTATATATATATGTATGTATATATACATATGTACATATATATATATATATATGTATATATATGTATGTATATATACACATGTACATATATATATATATATATATGTGTATGTCTATGTATATATGTGTGTGTGTTTATATATATATTTATATATATTTATATAAGTATGTATATATATATATATTCATGTAGGTATATATATATATATATA
>NW_026338616.1:129-243 GCF_001194135.2 Octopus bimaculoides | reverse complement strand
AGAGGTGAGACATTAACGCAAACTATTTTTTGGTATTGTAGTAGCGGTGTATGCTGACATCAATCTTATTCCTATCACATTTGATACCATTATTTAGCGAAGGTTTTCAATCGG
>NW_026338616.1:0-113 GCF_001194135.2 Octopus bimaculoides | reverse complement strand
AGAAATGATTAATTCTGTGCATAGATGAAATTGTTATTAAATGGTGTACACATTTTTCAGAAGGCATTTTTGCAGTGATTTGTTAGAATCATTAATTCTCGCTATTTATTGGA